>NC_084533.1:4260537-4480537 GCF_024500275.1 Phycodurus eques
TAGATTTATGGCTGTGCATTTATGATCTTAGACCACCAGACTAGGAATAAGAATTTTTGGAAGTGTTCAATTTGTTGAAACTAAAATGAAGAAACCTTGGGAAAAACAAATATTTCCTTAATCTGACTTCACCAAAACCCTCCTCTGTTTGGGTACATGACCCATTTTACTCTTATTCCTCTCTGGCCACATTTTTCACCAACTTGACTCAATGTTTTGCCACTTCCAGATCATCAGATGGTAGTATACTATACTGGCCATAATAAGTAATATTATGGTTGCATACCATACTTGTCACTTTCATAATAAACAAAGCCACATCCAGTGTTGGGAAAGTTTATTTCCTACTGATCCAAACATTTACTCGTTCAGTTCACAGTTCATAATTCAAAATTTTGAACTAAGTTCACTGTTCCAAAATGAAGTAGGTCATAGTTATTTTTTACAATACTGTATGTTTCTGTATTTTGAGGGTAACACCCCCTCTATTACCTTCAAAATACTGGCATTTCATTTCCCCATTGTTGCCACCCATTCAGTCCACACTAGTTGCCAGCTGCAGCTTTCACCCTACAATCCCAATAATATGAGGAAAACCTTGTTGGTTGAATGGTCTTTTTTTTTTTTTTTTTTTTTTTTTAAATGAGGAATTGGAAAAAAAAACAACTTTTGTCCTTAATGTGCAAACAAAAACACGCAACACAGTATGACAGGAACGATGGTGAAAGGACGTTGGTAACTTTGCATTCCGAGCAGCTCTGGCAGACTATAAAGGAAGTCCTCGAGTTACGATGCACTCGACCTACGACGTTTCGACTTTACGACGCCCGTGCCTCGTCTGCCATTTTGTCTCAGGACCATAGTGTTTCTGCTTAGCTAGTGCATAGTCCTTGTCTGTGTTTGTGCGGCGGGAGTATCTTTGCCTTTTTCGCCCTCCTTTTTTCACACTCTCAGCAGTAATGGTAAGTACAAGCATCTTATTTTTTTATTTTAATGTATATATTCCCCGTCGCGTCGCATCTTCCCGCTCTTTCAACCGAATAACTTCACTTCCGTATTCTACTTCCCACGAATTGGTGACGGAAGCGTGTTTTGTCACAAAATCTCTGACTCGAAGCTTTGCAAGGATAATGTGTTTCTTTATACGAAGTGTTAACCTTTCCTGGTACGGACACCTGGCCGTGGTCGGGAGACGCAGGGGCTAACTCCCTTCTCTCGTTGCACAGCTGAGCTGGGTGGCGGCAACAATAAAGGCACGAAGCACCGATTTGCTGCTTTAATGGCTTTATTAGCTCCTCTTCACATTCAACGTCAAACGGGTCCTCCGCTAATCGCTACTCTTCCCCGGTCGCCGTCACTACACTTGCTACTGTACACACTCGCACCTGCGCGCACTCCTTCCTCCTTCGCAGTCCCGCCGGACGACGCCTGCGAAGTCCCGTCTCACTCACACATCGAAGCACACGCCAACACACACTGAGGCTTGCTGTCACAATCACGTGGGATAATACCCGTAACAGAAGTATTTCGACAGTAACATTTTGACTTTAACGGTGAAATCCGACTTACACGGAAATTCGTGTTACGTCTCCAGCGTAGGAACGGAACTCGTTCGTAAATCGAGGACTTCCTGTATTTCCAAAATATTTGATCTAGTCTTATACTACAAATCAAAATAAATTCCGTATTATGACAGTGTTTTAACTAAAGCATTCTGAAACAAATCATTTTCCAAACAAAGAACACAATCTATCCCATTTACGGTGTGTCACTGAACGCACCTTGCACCTGAAAACATGAATGGTGGCCACACTGAAATGGTTGCCAAATACGTCGTTTGTTCCCTCACATATAAAGGCTCGTATACTGTATAGTGTGTTTAGACGGGTTTTGGCCTGGAAGTCCCTAACAAAACCTGCCACTCTTGAATGAAAATGAACATTTGTTTGAAAACTGCTCACAGATGCGCGTTTTCAGTAACGTTAATTAGGTAGAAATGAACTAAGTTCAGTTCATGTTTTCCCAAAATATGAACTAGTTCACTGAACTTTCGTTAGATGGCACTCATAATAAACAGAAACTCTCCACAGGGTGAATGTTATGCTAGTAAGGTAGACTAATGTTAATCTCACTGATTTGTGCTATGTTAATTTCACCTTGGTCTCTCTTGTCCCAAGATGCTTCGGCGGAGAGAAAGGTCCATGTTACAACAAATGGGTCCTCGTCTTGCATTTCACTAATAAATGCGAGCACACTTTCGCCATTTCGGTCTTATTTTTTCCTCTTCTCAATTCGCCGTCGCGTCGCATCTTCCCGCTCTTTCAACCGAATAACTTCACTTCCGTATTCTACTTCCCACGAATCGGTGACGGAAGCGCGTTTTGTCACAAAATCTCTGCCTTGAAGCTTTGCAAGGATAATTTTTCCACAAAGACTAATGATACTGCAGTCGCATGCGCCACTCCGTGTAGAAAAAAGTTGGCACAATAGCGGAAAGATAGGAGGAGAATCCGTAAAAGACAGAGAATGTCCCAAGTTTGGGATAAAAAAGGAAGATAAAGTACAATGTCTACCACAACAGCAAGTCTACAATCACCTAAACAGAAGAACCTATCAATAATTTAACATACCAGGTAGCCTACCAGCGCTAGTTATAACATATTATAATGCCCCCGCAAGTGGTCAAAAATAGATACTGCCTTCAGTGCACTTTCAATCGCTTTATTGACCAAATGATAAGAAAACAAACACATAATAAACACATTCAATTCACTGAGCTGCCGATGTCCACAACGCAACGCTGAGTAACTCAACATGCAGAATGGCTAATGGGCAGTGATGCCTCCGAAATGGCCGCCATTTTGAGTGACAAGCAATGTGATGCGTTACTGTACCCAGGAAAATAATCTGACTGCAGTGACTCCGTCAAACTAATAACAGTTACTAATGAGTCAACAATGATTCTTAACAAGTAATCATTTGTGGCTGATAACTTGAAGAAGAAGAAGCCTATGTGTCCAATAGCATTTTATCAATTAGGCAGACCACTTCCTTTCTAACATACTAAGGAAAATGACTGGGAAGTCATTGATTATCATACACTACACAGTGAAGGTGCATGAAATATAAAAGTGTAAAGAAATGCACGGCTTTCCTGTCAACACACAATTTTTGTTATTTTACTTAGTAAAAGGTGTATTTGATTGTTGTTACTTTTTTATTCACACATTAAGAATAGAGTTTTACTGGTGTGATCACCGCGCAATGCATTGTTGGGTTAATTATTCATACCGAAGTGCACGGTCAGAAATTGTCTGGAGTTAAGGACCGACCCACTGAAGGACTTACAACTCTTAGCTTAAATAATATTTACAATGAAAAGTGAGAGCTTTCAACTTCGTCTGGAGTCTGGACTGCGCGAGCTGGTTTAATGTGCTGCACTGCTGACGTTCACGTCAGTAAGTGCTTCTCCCCACGTCAATCACCCACAGGTTTGCTAGTTAAACAGCTGCGTTAACTTGTCACCGGGAACAAAGAAGTTTTCTTGCTCTTCGCATCAAAATTACGATGGTGGGAGCAAGTGTGTGCGTGTATGTGTGCACGCTTGTGTGTGTTGTTGGGAAACAGAATCAGAAAAAGCTACTGTCATGGTCTGTGCCCTGCAGTTCCTTTGTTGGAGATTGTGTTGCGGCTTTACGCCCCTGTCGCCCTCTCTCCTGTCCCTCTCTCTCTCTTCCCAGTAATCAGCACCACCTCGGCCGAGCATCTGTTGTCAATCAGCATTCATCATTGCCTCCATTTAAGCCTGCCAGATCCAGGATTCCACCGCCAGAGTATTAACATTCATCCGTGGTACACTAGGCTCTCTCCTCACACGTAAGCTACGCTACTCCCCTGGAATGGTACTTATCTCTGTGTTCCTCTTCGTCCTCAGTGCTCCTTCCTGTGCTCCCCGCCTCGCTGTTCTCTCCAGCCAAGCCGCCAAGCTCTTCCGCCTGCTCACGCCACAGCTTCCCGCACGTTCCTTGTCCCGACGGTCCACCATCACACCTTGGAGATCCCACTCTGAACTCTATTTTAAATAAACCATTCTCCGCGACTTCTTCCGCCTCCGTCTGCTTCTGGGTCCAGTCAACCCTGATATGATTGTATCGTGACAGAATACTCTGGCCATCATGGACCCAGCAACCCAGGAGGTGCTAAGAGAAGCGACCACATTGGAAGACAGGACAAAGTTCTCCGCGAGATCATGGCCTCGTTCAACACCCTCTCTCAATAAGTATCCCTCAGTTCTTCCCAAATGCACACCGGCCACCCTCCCGTGAGTATTCCTTCCGAGCCCACAGCCTCCGATCAATCCTGCCTCCCGTACAAAGAGCCTCATGTTCCTCCGCCCGAGCCATACTTCGGGGTCTTAGGTTCATGCAGCCAATTCCTCTTAAATCGCTCCCTAGTATTCAATCTGCAACCATTGAGCTACCCTATTGAACAATCCAAGGTTGCATTTGTCACCAACCTCCTACGCGGAAAAGATGCTAAATGGGCACTCGAGCTATGGCATAATTCCTCCCCGGTACTCACGTCATTTGACTCCTTTTCCATCGAACTTAAAAAGGTCTTTGACCATCCCGTTCAGGGCAGGGAAGCCACTCGACGCCTCCTTACACTCACTCAGGGCTCTAGTTCCGTGGTGTCCTCTTCTGTTGAATTTAGAATTCTTACTGGTAAGTGTGGAGAATTCTTACGGGTGAGTGTGGGTAGGATATAGCCATGCTAAGGGATATTTTTTTACAAAGGGCTTTCGGAGCAACTCAAGGACGAGCTTGCAACCAGGGAGGAGCCTTCCTCACTCAAGGACCTAATTTTGTTGTTCATTCGCCGAGACAACCGTTTGTGGGAAATAGCACGGGAGAGGGGGGTAAAAGATGATAGATTAGTATCCTCCGCGGGCACAGCGCCGTTAGCAATTCCGCCACATTCTGAACTCCCAACCGCCTGATCATCACCCCCCACTGCATCGGGTGAGCCCATGCAACTCGGCAACATCAGATTAGAACATCAGGAACGTCAGCGCCGTTTTAACCAAAGATTGTGTATCTATTGTGGACAACCAGGCTACTTCATTGCCACATGCTCCATGAGACGAAAAGACCGGGCTCACCACGGCCCAAGAGCGCCTTGGTGAGCCAAACCAACACCTTCCCAAACTCTCCCTCCCCTATGACCATTTCTGCTTGTATTCTTGGTCCCGTTCGCAACACACCAGTAACAGCCCTCATTGACTCTGGCGCAGGTGGTAGTTTTATTCATTGGGGTTTAGCACGTCAGCTCCAACCCCCTCTCAAACCCCTCCCTTCGCCAAAAAAGGTCACAGCCCTGGATGGGCGACACAGCTCCCCTGTCACCCACCAAACAGCTCCATTCACTCTACTCATCTCAGGTAATCACCATGAAACCATCCAGCTTTGCATAGAAAAAGAAAAAAAGAGAAAAAAAAGGGAGAAAAATCGGGAAAAAAAAGTTATTAATTCATGTTGATGACGCCATTCAGTAACCTGTGTGGCGTATATGACCAAGTAATGGGTACGGTTATGTTAATGCTCTTTTTGTACCGTGGATAAGTAATACTTTTGAAATCAAGTAATCAGTAAAGTAACCAAGTTACTTTTCAAGGTAACTGTGGCAACACTGCTAACGGGTTAGCCAGTTAAGAGTCAGCCAACTCTACACTCTCATTTGCTGTCACGTCTTTCACCAAGACAGGGCCGTACATACATACTTAAAAGTCACAGATCATGCAGCAGAACGCAAGGATAGTGTCCCCAAGTGGACAAATATAATACCTGCATGGTGCACCTCACGTACGTTATTGTGTTTGATAATGCTCGATGGGCATTTTATTATTTAGGCAGGAATTCAGCGCCTGTCTCTGTGTGTGTACACGCGCGTGTGACAATACACACACACACGCAACTGCTCATTTTTACCCAAAGTTGCTAGTAAAAGGAAATATTACATACACCAAATGGACCCAATCAAAATCACTAAAGTCTCAGAATTGGTGGATTGTATCCATGGCAACAACCACCATTCAGCTAACTATGGAGCCACAGATATTCAGTTATCTTCCCTGTTCTGTTTTGACTTGATCAAATTGAAAATGGTAAATGGACTGCACTTATATAGCGCTTTATCTATACCATCACAGTACCCAAAGCACTTTACAAAGCCTCACATTCACCCACTCACACACACATTCATACACCAGTGGGTGGCTGCTGCCATGCAAGGCGCTGCCAGGCCCACTGGGAGCAAATTAGGGTTCAGTGTCTTGCCCAAAGGACACTTGCAGACTTGCGACATGCGGACAGTTGTAGCTGGGATTCGAACCAGAGACCATTCGGTAACTGGACAACCTGCTCTACCTATGAGCATACATGTTTGGCTAAAACTGTACTCAGTTTTTAAAAGCAAACTAACATCTAATTTAAAATGAAGAGAGTCCATGACTATTTAGAAGCTCTGACAAAAACAATCTCTGGTGACGTGCACAGTACCTGTGTGAATGTAAGCAGGCGGACTCTGACACACATACTGTGCAGGATAGTGGTTCTTCTTCCTGTATTTGTGGATTCTGTAGTCCTTTTCACTGTGAGAGCGGCGGCTCCTAAGAGGATCTGCACAGGCTGCTGGTGACAGCAGCCGCTCGGACAGTTCAGAGCTGGGCCATGCCCGCCTCAGTGTGCTGCTGTGTGTCTTCTTCATCCTCACCACATTGGGTGGTAATTTTATTTACAAGGCTGAGTCAAAACAAGCAAAGTGAATATTGGAGTCAGGTAAAAGACTCAGTCTGCAGTTTCTCACGTGAATTCCATTCTGCAGAACTAGTAGTTAAAATCAATTAATGAAAATCAAACCACCACCATTTTGTGAAAAAATAATTACATTCATGGTCTTGTCGCTGTTGACATGACCAAAATAATCCTCAGATTTGATTTAGAAAGGTATGCAGCAATGAGTATATCCACAGTCACCGTGCATCTTCTTAGGTCACAAAAAATGTATGATAGCACAGCAAGTCATTGGACAGTAAATGCATCTACTGACACAAATACATGAAAAAAGACTTGGCAGTAAAAAGAAACAAAGTCTCCTTTAGATTTAAGCAATCTATTCCCAAGCAGTAGGACAAAGTCTAGGAGACAATGCTGTTGGTATGGGTAAAGGAGGTCTCTGGAAAGGAAGAGCCGTTGTATCACAAAAAAAAGCCTGTGCAGCCAAACGAAGCAAGAAGGGAAACCGGGAGGGCATGCTAATACAAAAGAAAGCAAGTTGAGGGAGGAGAGTATACAACAAAATATCCATGGGAAAGCAGATACGCTACTCTCTTCACCATCTAGCCATCCACATTGCTCCAGGAGTCCGTGGACAAATGCTGCTTTACCCGCTGGGTAGAAATGTCATACGTGACACTACTACAGCTTAACTGAGGCATGATGGACATCTTATAGACAAAAGAAAAAATCAAATAAGTCAATAATATGTGGTAAATCCCAAACAGAGCAAAAACTGTCTCCACTTCTCTTTGTCTTCTCCTTCATCCCTTCACCTCCCTCTTTCGCTCTCCAGCATTCTTCTCTCGCTTGCTCTCTCTCCCTGTATTCAGTATCGTGGGAGAGGAGGATGGAGAGGAGGGGCAGGCAGGGGGCTAACAGAAAGGGGCGGAGTTATTTTGAGTCCACCGCCTTATTTTCCTTCTGTTGCAAAAACTGGAGACTGCTGTCCATTCATAGAAAACCCACACATCCAAAAGCTGAATTGATGTGTCCATGCACAAGTGTGTGTTTAAAGTCTTATTGTGTGAAATCCAGAATTCCATGAGCCAGCCAATCAGCACAAGACTCTTCGTGTGACTTTCTAGTTATCCACCTACTGACAAAATGCTGCAATCCACACAGCAGCACAGTTTTTGTCTGTTGTCATATTGGCGGATGTAGCTGTACTGCTTTGGCTTTGCATCAATATCAACATTATACTGCCAGTCACTCAAGGTCATCAGTTGCCTGTATGACAAGTGAAACAATGTTAAATTTTAGGTATATTTGGTGATATAGGCAATGGTTAGAAAGAAACCACTTGTGTTGAATGGAATGATAACGGAAAACAGCAGCAATTGATGACAAACGTGAGAGCTGTAACAGAGTCCCAAAAACAACTGTTGAAGACATTAGCAATGGCGTCCACCGGTCACAGCTCTGGAATGATGGTATCTCAATTAGGGCCCACCCAATACGGATTTTTCTTTAGGCCAATGCCGACGCCAATATTCATCAGAATAAAATTCCGATAACCGATTAATCGGCCAATTAATTGAAAGAAATATAATGAATAAAATAACTTTTTGGGGTTCCTAATGCTTACAGTAATATATGAATTAGAGACAACATTTGACTGTTTACAATACTTTGTCCTATTGTATTTGCTTAAGTTCACGACAGAGAGAAATCATATGTCAAAAAATCATTTGGTTGTTTTAATTTTTATTTATTTATTTTTACAAAAATGTACCAACAAATTCAAAAGAAAGTGGCTAGGAAATGAGTTTAAATAAATAATCACCTAACCCAGACACTTCCGGCCCGTGCAGAAATTTCATCCGACTCGCGGTATCCATTTGAAGTCAGCGTGAAATTGGCCCGCACAACGGCATCAGTCAAACATGTACACACAATTCCATGACCAGTGTCTTCTAATTTGTATGAACAATACAGTACTCAGTGTGGGGCGTGTGGGGATATGACAGTCGTCCAATCAGGTGTAACCGGTTAAAGTTTTCTGCGTGGGGTCGACCTCCCACCGAGGATCGTACCCACACCACCAGTGTCTCTCGCATTGGGAGACGAGACCACTGACCGCCGTTAGCTTATTAGCTGTCTGGCATAGACGTTTTTTTTTTTCCACTCACCCAATTGACTGAGTTGACTTCAATGAAGCTCCGCGCGGTGTAGGCTGAGGTTCGGAGCGCGTCAGACGCTACACATCTTGAAAACCTCCTCTGCACAATATAATCTTACAAGTGTTGCACTGAGGCGACTGGTCATTACTTTTAACAAAGACACACTTTTGTTCGCCACCGCTACCGTTGGGCACACGCACGTCTTTGTGCGCATTATTCTTCGTTGGTTTTCAACACTTCTTCTTCACGGTGGGCGGACTTTAGGCATCAAAACTTGGAACAGACATTTTTAAATTTGAACGATTCCAGGAGAACTGGAACGTTAGTCCTGGTTCCAATCAATTCTCAACTCTAGTTGTCATTAGTGGATATTAATAATAATACACTATTTTATTGTAGGAATCAGGATGAATGAGTAGAGAGAATAACAAGGGAGTGATATTTACTGGAAATGTGAGCCTTCAGGATTTCACAAAATAAAGCCGTGTGTGATGCAGTCTAGGAATCATATGAAACTCAAGATGGACATGATATAAACATTTCAGCCAAGGTGCATCATATAAGACTTGTTTCATTTGAAATTTTATTTAGGAGAGTAATGATTAGAAAGTGGACGGCACGGTGGGCGACTGGTAAGCACATCTTCCTCACAGTTGTAAAGACCCGGGTTCAAATCCGGCCTCGCCTGTGTGGAGTTTGCATGTTGTCCCCGTGCCTGTGTGGGTTTTCTCCGGGTACTCTGGTTTCCTCCCACATTGGAAAAACATGCAAGATATGTTAATTGAAGACTTGAATGTGAGTCTGAGTGATTGTTTGTCTATATGTGCCCTGCAATTGGCTGGCGACCAGTTTAGGGTGTACCCCGCCTCTCGCCCAGAGTATGGTGGGATAGGCTCCAGAACACCCGCGACCCTAATGAGGATAAGTGGTACGGAAAATGAATGAAAGAATGAATGAATATTTGTTGGCCTGCCAAGACATGTAACTGGCTAATGTAAACTCAGACATCTCAACTACAACCCCAATTCCAATTAAGTTGGTACATTGTGTTAAACATAAATAAAAACAGAACACAATGAGTTGTAAATCATGTTCAACCTATATTTAATTGAATACACTACAAAGACAAGATATTTAATGTTCAAACGGATAAACTTTATTGTTTTTAGCAAATAATCATGAATTTAAAATTTTATAACTGCAACACGCTGGGACCGGGTCATGTTTACCACTGTGTTACATCAGCTTTTCTTCTTAACAACATTCAATAAACATTTGGGAACTAAGGACACTAATTGTTGAAGCTTTGCAGGTGGAATTCTTTCCCCATTCTTGCTTGATGTACAGCTTTAGGTGTTCTTCAGTCCAGGGTCTCCGTTGTCGTATTTTACGCTTCATAATGCGCCACATATTTTCAATGGGAGACAGGTCTGCACTGCAGGCAGGCCAGTCTAGTACCCACACTCTTTTACTATGAAGCCACGCTGTTGTAACACGTGCAGAATGTGGTTTGGCATCATCTTGCTGAAATAAGCCAATAAGTCCATGAAAAAGACGTTGCTTGGCTGGCAGCATATGTTTCTCCAAAACCTGTATGTACCTTTCAGCATTAATGGTGCGTTCACAGATGTGTAAGTTACCCATGCCATTGGCACTAACACAGCCCCATACAATCACAGATGCTGGCTTTTGAACTTTGCGTCCATAACAGTCCGGATAGTTCTTTTCCTCTTTGGCCCGGAGGACACAATGTCCACAATTTCCAAAACCAATTTGAAATGTGGACTCGTCGGACCACAGAACACTTTTCCACTTTGGATCAGTCCATCTTAGATGAGCCGGCACCATTTCTGGGTGTTGTTGATAAATGGCTTTTGCTTTCCATAGTAGAGTTTTAAGTTGCACTTACAGATGTAGCGCCGAACTGCATTTACTGACATTGGTTTTCTGAAGTGTTCCTGAGCCCATGTGGTGATATCCTTTACACATTGATATCGCTTTTTGATGCAGTGCCGCCTGAGGGATCGGCACGGTCACGGAAGGTCACGGGCATTCAATGTTGGTTTTCGGCCTTGCCGCTTACATGCAGTGATTTCTCCAGAATCGCTGAACCTTTTGATATTATGGAAATCCCTAAATTCCTTGAAATTGTACATTGAGGAACATTGTCCTTAAACTGTTGGACTATTTTCTCATGCACTTGTTCACAAAGAGGTGAACCTCGCCCCAGCTTTGCTTGCGAATGACTGAGCAATACAGGGAAGCTCCTTTTCTAGCCAATCATGGCACCCACCTGTTCCCAATTAGCCTGTTCACCTGTGGGTTGTTCCAAACAGGTGTTTGATGAGCATTCCTCAACTTTCTTTTTTTACCACCTGTCCCAGCTTTTTTGGAACGTGTTGCAGCCATAAAATTCTAAGTTAATGATTATTTGCTAAAAACAAAGTTTATCAGTTTGAATATTAAATATCTTGTCTTTGTAGTGTCCATCCATTTTCTATGAAATGTCTCTAGCACCAAGCTACACAGGTGCGTTGGGTCATTTGCTTGAAAGTAAATGTATTGCGGCGGCACGGTAGAAGACTGGTTAGAGCGTCTACCTCACAGTTCTGAGGTCCGGGGTTCAATCCTCGGCCCCGCCTGTGTGGAGTTTGCATGTTCTCCCCGTGCCTGCGTGGGTTTTCTCCGGGCACTCCGGTTTCCGCCCACGTCCCAAAAACATGCATGGTAGGTTACTTGACAACTCTAAATTGTCCATAGGTGTGAATGTGTGTGCGAATGGTTGTTTGTTTGTATGTGCCCTGCGATTGGCTGGCAACCAGTTCAGGGTGTACCCCGCCTCCTGCCCGATGATAGCTGGGATAGGTTCCAGCACACCCGCGACCCTAGTGTGGAGAAGCGAAAATGGATTGATGGATGGATAATCAATGTTGTTGTTGTTTTTTTGCCGTCGTAATACCGATTTTGGCGATCACTGCAGTCCTGCACGTTGCTTTGTACGATTGGTTAATTCGACAGTTAACCCCCTTGCGGGCGTGCTGGAGCGTCCCAGCTTAAAATTATTCTCTAGCATTTTAAACAAAAGTCTTCAATTAACCTACCATGCATGTTGTTGGGATGTGGGAGGAAACCGGCGTGCGCGGAAAAAACCCACGCAGGCACGGGGAGAACATGCAAACTCCACACAGGCGGGGCCAGGGATTGAACCCGGTCCTCAGAATTGTGAGGCAGACGCTCTAACCAGTCGAACACTGTGCCGCCTGGAATTAGGAATTTGAAATAAATTACCTTTTTCAACCCAAATTGAGCGTACTCACTGGGCTTCACAGTCAAAAATCAATCAAGCTACTGTTAAGTTAAAAATTAATGTAGTTAATGTTTTAATCAAAATCAAACTGATGGGTTTTTTTTGTACAACAGCAAATTAATAATTTAATTGAATATAAAATTTATAACAATAATACTTATATTTTTATAATAATATTGATGTTAAAATATATCATTTAACTTAAGAGCTTCAACACAGTGCCGTAAAATAGTCGTGGTCGGGTACAAACATATACAGTACCTATACATACACATAGTACACACATATACAGTACATATATACAGTGTATGTACAGTGTATATATGCAGTCTAAGCCTTATACAATACAGTATCGAAACTGAAAATCGCAATACTTTAAGACACAAACCTGTGTTGACCTTGAAATGGCCGAACTTGTTTGTGCCTCCGATCCAAATACAGCTATGAGCTAACATGCTTTCAAACTTAATTATTGCGAGTGAGCACAACTGTAGCTACTGCTAATGCGAGGTCGCCAACTGAAGAGAGGAGATTTTCAGGAGGTAATGACCCTTAACACCCCCCCAAGAAAGGCTAAGAACAAAACATTGGACTACAGTATTCTGAAGTGACCTTATATAAGCCCTTAACTATTTATATAAATTTTCAGGTAAGTTTATAACCCATTTTGCTGACCCTGGGAATGCCACACACTTTTTCCCCCCCCAACTTTAAACAAACATAAGTGAAAGACTGACATTTCAGTTATGTTTTGGAAAACTATTTACAGTAGACAACTTTAGGGAGCTCCATATTCATTTAGCTTTATGACATACTGCTAAGCCTGGGAGCATATGCATAAAGGCATTTAAATGAAATTAAGTGTTGGCGTTTGTATTATTAAAAAAATCTGACGCCAATATTTTATCTTTTACTGTAAATGAATATCAGCTCCAAATATCAGTTATGGCCCTCCTTGGCTATTAATAATTGGTATTGGCCCTTAAAAAAAACTATCGGTCTATTGCTGGTAAAACCAAACGCCAAACGACAGCATTGAAAAATTAAAATTTCAATTGTGAACAAACTTGTCCAATGTCTCAAACTGCCAGTGAAGCGCCAGCTCCTGGCGAGGAGGACTTAATGTCAGATTTTTTTTTTGCCTTAAAGCATCTGAGGTTGGTATCGGCAGCGTTGACGAGTACCCGATACCTTGAAATCAGGTAATCAATACCTGGTATCGGTACTCGCCCATCCCTAATATTAAGGGTACCAATATTTTTGTTGCACAAAATATACCGAGATGCTCAATTGCCATTTGTCCAATGACAAATGTAGATGTGAAACTGTGTGTTATTTGTGCTGATAAAAGATTTCATTGCCACACAGCAGCATTTAGCAGGTACATGGAAGGCTTACCCAGATATTTGATGGTGAATCCCCGAGGCGGGTTGAGGGACCTCCGCATCCATCCCTCCCTCAGCACCTCCAGGTGGTCTTCCTTCCCCTGTATAAGCAGCACATGCTCGTCTATCCATCCCAGGAAGAAAGTCTCGGACACAGCCTCTGTAATCCGTTGATTCCATACGTGATGCTGAGTGTTTTCCGCTTTGAAATCGGCAAATATCTCATAGCCGGTGTGGTGTCTCGGGAGCTCGTCGCTCTCTGACACTCCGGCCGCCCCCACCGCCTCCCCGGCCCCGACCCTGGACAGCACGATGGCCAGAGAGTGGGGAGCGATCTGCAGGAAAGACTCCATGGTCGCCTAGCTTCAGGCTGCCGAATTCGGTGTCATCGTTGTATTTACCTGTCTCCTACTGCATCGGGCTCGACGGGCAACACAAAGTCCATGTTAGCCAACAGGACTGCTGTACAGTCGCTGCATATCCTACATGTTAACTACCATCGAGCTAGCAGGCTAGCTGCCGTTACCTCCCTGCAGCCTCACGCCAAACCCATTCCTACACATTCAGGTCCGCCTTGGTTTTAAGACGCCTTTTTTTTTAAACACCATTTAGTGGGCCGACTATTTACTGAAGACTCACGCGGAGCGCAGTCCACCAGAACCACGAGCTGTCATTAGTGATTTTAGATATACAAATTAAAACAAAAACAACAACAACAACAAAAAAAACGTCGTTCCCTTGGATTACAGCTAGGTGGATGCTAGCATATCATGAATTCACCCAGGCAACAGATGCGGCGAACACCCCGCTTCTCCTGTCGACAGGCAGCAGCGAGTCCGGTGGGACCTCGGCTCCTTTGAGTCACAAATTCATGAAGCAGGTGACAAACCTCCGAGTGAAAGGTCGGAACTCCGCGTGGTGCCCGGAACGAGCCGTGGGTGGGCGAGGACACGGCTGAGGTGCGGATCCGCTTCATCCAGGTGCTGACAGGCTTTGCTAAGGCGGTGCGTCAAAAGGATGTCGACGAGAAATAGCACTTTTCCAGGAAACATTTTCAAATTAAGACTGGGAAGCAACCACAGCAATGGAACGGCAGTAAAAAAAATAAAAAAATACAAATATTAGAAATATATAAAGTTTCTAGAAATGTTCCATATACCTCCAGTAATGTAATTTATCAATTTGCTTCACAGCACCTGTATTGTAAACATTTGCTCATGTACATCATTTTCTAATGAGGTCAAATTATGCATTTGTTTTTGTTTGCTTTCAATCCAACCACATTGATGATAATTCAGTTATAAAATTAATATTTCACTACACCCATGTTTTCTGTATTTATTAAATTTTACAATGTCATTGATCATTTAGATAAAATCATAATTTATTAATTCCACTGTCTATATTATGGCTTCGATAGACCAAATTAGCATGGCACTCATCAATGGGAAAAAAAACAGTTTGAAAATTAGTCTTTCAAAATTTTTTGTATTTGAAAGACGAATTGTATTTCTAAGCCTTAAACGTTTTCCCTTTGAGATTGGTTAGGATTGGCAGAAATACATTGGAGCATTGAGTGGTTTTTCGTACTCCAGGAACAACAGCAGCTTCAAATACCTGATTGTTGCTCATAAGTGACTTTTTAACAGTTCCTCCCTTAATATGATGCATTTTTGCCTCACATAAAGTTTCGTTTATACTGTATCCCTCTGTCAGAAGTTGGAACTCCTGTTAACTGTTTGAGTCACACAAAAATAAAAATAAAAGTAATAAACAGTACAACGATTTTCTTCAGGTGTCCTTTTGTCATTCCTTTCTCAACATATTTGACTTGCTTTTATTCAGTAAAAAGATCCTTTTTCTCCATATGCATTAATTGACTTGCTTAAATATGTGGAACGTTTGGTTGTAATTATCCTTTCATACAGGCTGAGCTGCGAACCTTAAAACAGAGTGTAATTGTCAGCTAGTGTGTTGATGATCCATAACACGCACCAAAATGTTGAAATAGACCGAGTTTAGGGTTCCAGTGGTGGTTCTAAGGAGGGCCTGTGGCCCCCAAAGACTGGGCTTGCCCCCCCTCACTGTTGTCCAAAATGGATATGATGTGACTGGACTTGTCCGTCAAAAGGGGCTTTCCCAAAAATTTGAAATAAAAACAGGCTGAAGGAGCTCCTTCCTGTGAAAAAAATCCGCATTTGCCATAGTCCAAGACAGAAATGAAGCCCGGCTTTTTTTCTGTGTTTGTACGTTCACAAACAAATATTTGCAAGCTACAGTCTGTTTTTAATGCAAACACATTTACAGATGCCAAATACTTCACACTGCTATATTTAAAAAAAAAAGAAGACAAATAGCTGTCCATTATGTATATATTAGTGAGGAGAAGCGGCTCAGAAAATGAATGGATGGATAATGATTTGCAAATAATGTTCAACCTATATTTAATTGAATAGACTACAAAGACAAGATATTTAATGTTCAAACCTAGAAAATTTATTGTTTTTAGCAAATAATCATTAACTTAGAATTGTATGGTTGCAACACGTTCCTAAAAAGCTGGGACAGACTCATGTTTACCACTGTGTTACATCACCTTTTCTTTTAACAACATTCAATAAACGTTTGGGAAGTGACAACACTAATTGTTTAAGCTTTGTAGGTGGAATTCTTTCCCCTTCTTGCTTGATGTACAGCTTCAGCTGTTCAACAGTCCAGGGTCTCCGTTGTCGTATTTTACGCTCCATAATGCGGCACACATTTTCAATGGGAGACAGGTCTGGGCTGTGGCAGTGATGGACATACCAACTATTAGACAGGTCTAGCCAGTCTAATACCTGCACTCTTTTACTACGAAGCCACGCTGTTGTAACACGTGCAGCATGTGGTTTGGCATTGTCTTGCTAAAATAAGCAGGGGCGTCCATGAAAAAGACGTTGCTTGGATGACAGCATATGTTTCTCCAAAACCTGTATGTACCTTTCAGCATTAATGGTGCCTTCACAGATGTGTAAGTTACCCATGCCGTTGGCACTAACACAGCCCATACCATCACAGATGCTGCCTTTTGAACTTTGTGTCCATAACAGTCCGTCCGGATGGTTATTTTCCTCTTTGGCCCGTAGGACACGACGTCCACAATTTCCAAAAACAATTTGAAATGTGGACTCGTTGGACCACAGAACACTTTTCCACTCTGCAGCAGTCCATCTTAGATTAGCTCAGGCCCAGAGAAGACGGCGGCGTTTCTGGGTGTTGTTGATAAATGGCTTTTTCTTTGCATAGTAGAGTTTTACGTTGCACTTACGGATGTAGCGCCGAACTGTATTTACTGACATTGGTTTTCTGAAGTGTTCCTCAGCTCATCTGGTGATATCCTTTACAGATTGATGTCGGTTTTTGATGCTGAAGGATCGAAGTTCACGGGCATTCAATGTTGGTTTTCGTCCTTGTCGCTTCCATGCAGTGATTTCTCCAGGTTCTTTGAAGCTTTTGATGATATTATGGACCCTAGATGATGAAGTTTATCAATTTGAACATTAAATATCTTGTTATTATCGTCGTTGATGAGGCCGATGACAGTGGTGCCATCTGCAAACTTCAGGGGTTTGACAGCCGGGTGCGTTGAGGTGCAGTCGTTCGTGTAGAGAGAGAAGAGCAGCGGAGAGAGGACACAACTTTGGGGTGCCCCAGTGCTGATGCTGCGTTTGGATGAGGTGGTCTCCCCCAGCCTCACCTGCTGTGTCTTGCCCGTCAGGAAGCTGTATATCCACTGGCATATGGCAGGTGAGACGCTGAGCTGGAGAAGCTTGGATGAAAGGAGTTCAGGGATAATGGTGTTGAATGCTGAGCAGAAGTCCACGAACAGGATCCTTGCATAGGTCCCTGCACTGTCGAGGTGTTCTAGGATGAAGTGCAGTCCCATGTTGACTGCATCATCCACAGACCTGTTCGCTCGGTAGGCAAACTGCAGGGGGTCCAGCAGGGGACCTATGACGCTCTTGAGGTGGTCCAGCACGAGACGTTCAAAGGACTTCATGACCACAGATGTCAAGGCGACAGGCCTGTAGTCATTTAGACCCGAGATTGTAGGTTTCTTGGGGACTGGAAAGCTGGTGGAGCGTTTGAAACAGGATGGTACTTCGCACAGTTCCAGAGATTTATTGAAAATCTATGTGAAGACTGGAGCGAGCTGGTCCGCGCAGACTTTGAGGCAGGATGGGGACATCTGGTCTGGGCCTGCCGCTTTGTTAATGTTTTGTTGTTTGAAGATGCGTCTCACATCCTGTTCGTGGATGGTTAGCGCAGAAGTCGGTGGTGTGATAGTGGTCGGTGGTGCGGCTTGGTGGGTGTGGGGTGTGAAAGTGTCCTTTTCAAATCTGCAGGAGAAGGTGTTCAAGTCGTTGACTAGTGAACATTAAATATCTAGCTTGGGGGGGATCGTCGCTTGTAATTTGTCAGCAATTGGAATGCATGCCACACTGTTTTTCCAACATTGCTTCATAGTCCCTTTTCTGAAGTGTTTCATGTTTTGTTTTTGTGTTTTCTGAAATGTTAAAGGGTTTCACGTTTTCTTTTTGTGTTTTCTGAAATGTTAGTGATTCGTGTTTTCTTTTTGTTTTCTGAAATGTTAAAGTGTTTCACAATTTATGTTTTGCACTTCCAGGCGACCGGAAAAATAATATATATATATATATATATATATGTCGATCTGCCCCCCACCCCCATTGACGATTGTATTCCGGCTACCCTGAAAAAAACCCTTGGACCCAATCTTCCCCCCACCCCCGTTAAAAACAGGCTAGAACCGCCACTGCAGGGTACATGTTCAAAGTTTTATTGAGAAGGCATGCTTTTCATCATATCAAATAAGCCTATTACAAGGCAATATGTTACACATTGTTATGGATTGCACCATCCCTTCCTTGCCACCTTCACATTCTTCATCTTCATTCTGTTGGTCACAAAAGAAAAATGTTTCAGGGCAATGTACCGGAGTGTGTGTGCAAGTGAATGAGGTAGACAGTGTGAGAACGACTTATACATGCCTATTTTCCAGGCAGAGAATGCACTCATTGGAGTAGGTATGTCCATCACTGCCGCACACCGGATCCATCTCCTTGGTGCAAAATCCTTCTTCATACTTCTCACAGGCAGGCTTGACACAAATGTAGTTGCAGGTTTTTTTTTTTAATATATGGAATATACAACCAACATATTAGATTTGGGTTTTAGTTGCAGTTTTCAGTTTTTTGCTTGTAATCCAGTCCTTTTTACCTTTATCCAATGTCCTCAGCACGTTTGTTAGGATCGTGCTTTAATTTAATTGCTCAAGTTATTTGATAAAACAGCAAGTCTTGGATGGATGTTTTGATCTTGACAGATGACCAAACTATTGCGTGGACGATCACATTTGCTGCTATTTTTGCCTCTTTTTAAAAACAAATTGAAACACACTAAATTAAATTTACAACCTTCTGCAAAATGCCCTGTCTTCCGTGTACATAAATATTTTTTAAAAAAAAAGCTGAATCGTGATGCGTCTGTCAGTGTCTTTGCCAAACAATATATTCTGCTGTTGCTATCACAGGAGCCTCGCAGAAATCATTTGGGATCAACATTTGTGCAAAGAGTGTTTCACTTTTGGACTGTTTACTCAGTTAAGGCTGGTTACTTTAAAAAAAAAAAAAAAAAAAAAAGCTTTTGTAATGGGTATCATTAGATTGCACGAGTATGGTAGTCGTGTACAGAATAATTAAATTGAAAGAATGAAAGAAGGGGGGGGGGAGCCAATTCCCTCACCTCTGCAAGACTATCTTGACCATGTGGATCACTTTCTGCAGACCCAGTCCCAACTTGCAGGGTTGGGACTACAGACACAAACACTACAATGAAACCAATACTTCGTAGCATTTTAAAAAGTCAGTATGTTCCATGAATTGACTCACCAGAAAGCAGCAGGACAAAACAGAGCAGTACAACTAACTTCATTTCTTCTACAACACGTATGAGTTTCTGTGTGGGTAACAGGTGTGCTTTCCCACCAATAATGTGTACATAGCTTGGAGTTGTCCCTGATTGGTTGGATTTCCAAGGCCAGGAGGCACGTAAGATTGTGCCCTTAAAACAAAACAACAAGTTGCAAAACAAATATCGAACTAAAATGGAACTTTGGACCTGTGTGTCTGTTTATTCATTTATTTTGTGTAAAGCATGGTGGATGTGGAAATAAAATGTAAGAAAACACAGTTGTAATATTGTCCAATCACAAACAGTACATTATTTTCCATTGTGTGTCATATCAAGCTGATGAACACAGACACATGACAGGGTAGTACAAACTTATCTTGTATGGAAATGATAACATTGTATTTTACTTTTCGGGCACAAACTAGTTTATTGGATGACGTAAACTAATTCAACCCAGTTTGCTGTGTGATGTAACCTAACTCAACCGATCGAGGTAGAAAGCCGCCCCACACCAAATCTTGGGTCTGCTTGAGGTTTCTTCTCAAGGGGGTGTTTTTCCTTGCCTTCGTCAGCGAGTGCTCATGGGGTTCCGTCGGTCTTTTAATAAATGAATGAAATTTAATGAAAATTACATGATTTTATGCTATCAATAATTTGTTACACGTATCTATTACACAGTATTTGATAGCCTAATTTTAACTGTCTTATTAGCGGGGTATATTTGAACCCTTTTACAGTGAATGACCATTTTTCTGCAGAATGCAGCATAACAACATGTTTAATTAGCTAACTCATGCAAATACTCCCCACATGCCTCTACAAACATATCCGAGTTAGTACAGTCAAAACAGAAAGGCAAACACTGCACAGAATCCAGTGTCCAATTTTTAATGTCATTTTGTAGACCTTTTCTTTGGTCCGGATTAACGAGCAATGCCAGTAGGTGACGCTATTGGAGCGGTTAATGATTTCCAAACTATTCAGTGATTTTGATTTTTTTTTATTTGTAAATTTTTATTTTTAATGCTATTTGAATGTTTAAAACAACGCCATCTTTTATCATGGGAAATATTCCTCGAAATAAAATACTTCTTTTTTTATATATATATCCCAAGTCCTTATTGTTTTATAGTCATCCGTGTTATGTCGTGTTTTTTTCTTATTAATTGACAAGGCTTGAAACAACTTTTTTAAAACTTAGATTTCTTTGTTACCTAATCACACACTTAATTATAATTACTTAGAAATACTGTCAACTCTCATTAAAATCCAATGGAAAGCCACCGTGGGAGAGAACACCCTGATTTCCGATAGCATCTGAAGGGGCCATTCGCTATCAGAGTTGAGCAAATTGTCTCCAACGGAAACCACAGAGAAAGGGTAGAGAAGACAAGATGGCGGATTGAGTGGGTTGCGCTGTGGACAAACGGTTGCGACCCTTGAAGTTAGCACGCTAGTGATTAAGGACTGAAATGTTCGGATAGAGAAACATTATCGTCCGTAGCGTAATTGTTTTGTCTTTTGAACCCTCAGTGTGGAGGTCGTTTTTTTTTTTTCTCTCCCCCACCTCCCAGCAACGGTCCTCGCTAACGCTAAGCTTGACTAGCTGCGTTTTCGAGTAGCTGTGACTGGCTGGTCGTACAAGGCCGTTCGATCGAATTAGACGTTCTTACTACCACGTCATACAGTGTTTCTTAAAGGAATTCGTATTTTAACGATCTTTTGTGGATGGTACCTTATGTTTTTTTTTTGTTCCCCCCCCCCAAAAAAAATTTGCGCATTACGTTAGCAAGTTCTCATTTAGCTACCATTCGTCCATATTGACCAACACCAACGGGGTCAGGATTACATTTATGTTTCGCCGACCATTTGGTTACAACAGAATTTCCTGAAGTGAATCGAGCGGCGATCGTCATTTGGTGGATATTATGGCGAGCAGCAGTGGCTCTAAAGCCGAATTTATTGTCGGTGGGAAGTACAAGCTTGTCCGGAAAATTGGATCGGGGTCTTTTGGCGACATATATTTGGCCATCAACGTCACAAATGGAGAGGTATTAGTCATAATTATTGAGTACGTACAGCTGTTTGTCAACGTAGCATTGAAGGCTGAGAACGTCAGTTTATTTGAGTAAACATTTGCTCAGTTATCCAAAACTGTAACCTCGCTACACAAACGATGAACTTACTTTTCGTTCATTTGAAGTAAATATATGACTGTCATCGAAGTGAACTTTTATTGTTAGATTGAAAATAAAACTAACACCTGTTCCGTGTGTCATTTTTAGGAGGTAGCAGTAAAATTGGAGTCACAGAAAGCCAGGCATCCACAGTTGTTATACGAAAGTAAGCTGTACAAAATCCTACAAGGTGGTGTCGGGATTCCACACATAAGGTAAGGGAATTCTTGATAACCTTGTATTTATTTCCTGATAAATAAATACTTTATTAAGTCGTAATCGCTCTTGTACATTTGTTTAGTATACGTTGTGTTGTGTAACAGACGCAATAATGTTTGTACAAGGCCCAACAAATGCTACTGTACGCCGTGAAAGATGATTTCTCTATCATCGCTTGAAAATAATTTTTCCTCAATCGCGATTCTGCTGTTTGTCGTAGTTGTGGCCATTAAATGGTATCCCGAGATGGTGTTCTTTTATCGCGAATAACAGCTGTTAAGGTTTGAGAAAAGGCTGCTATGTGTTGGAAATGGCCGCTCCTCTTTTGTTGTGCTCGCTCCGTCCTCTGTTAGAAAATGGCGGCCGAGCACAGTAGGGAAAACAACCTGAACAGAGCGTTGAGTGTTTTAATTAGGTCATTATGGAGCTGATTGAAACATCAATTGGACCGTTTTTATCTTTATTATGTCACCAAGAGTGGCATAAACTTCCAGATTTAAACTTGGCAGTTACATTCAAAGTTGTTCGACTGTAATGCAAGAGCCATCCATTTTCTGCCGCGTACCCGGCCGGTTGAGCTGAAGCCTACATATTTGATAAATATACATAGATGAAATTTCTTAAGTTTGGAACAGTGGATAATAGACTTAGCAAAGCAGAATGCAAGCACGTTAGTTAAGTACTATGTATTCAAACTTTATACAGAAACCTGTTGAACAACCCGTTTCTTTACATACGCCAATGTAATATACATGTATACAAATGCTTGTGCTGTTTTTATGCCTTTTCGCTTAATTAAATGTCAAGCTTCTCGACATATAGCCGAAGGGGTGTGTAATATCTCAGTTATGGAACAAGAATTTAAAGACATCCCCATCTGTGTCATCACGTTTGTATTAGCAGTGTGATAGTGGCAGCCATCTTTGTGGAATTTTCCCCAAAACATGGAACGAGTGCATCAAACTGCTCCAAAGTCCTCTGTAACAAATACCTATTATACTGCCCTTCTCACAAATAATGTTCCATTTGCGCTATTTTAAGTCGAGTTTTTAGGGCAAGTGATGCTGTGTGAAACACCACAGTATTTTTGACGTCGATTTGGAGAACCACTCAGAATTTCGGCCTGTACGAAGTTAGTCGTTATTTATACAAAGCTCGAATTAACCGCTCTCGCATTGCAGTTTGCGAGATAAAATGTGCATTTTGCGCCTAAAAAAAAAACACATTGTAAAGCAAAACGGTGAATCAAAGTTTTACCGTGGTGACGGTAGCGAAGACAGAAGTATGCAGGGGCATACGTGACAAAACGCGGTTATGTCACTGATGCGTGGAAAGTATAATGTGGAAGTGAAGTTATTCGATTCAAGGAGCAGGATCACAGTGAGATGATGCGACGTCAAGCAGAATTGAGAAGAGGAAAAAAAAAAAGAAGTGGGAGCATTTCATAGTGAAATGCAAGGCGAGGACCCATGAGTTGTAACAGACCTTTCTCTCCACCGAAGACGCTGAGTATTATGCCGCGTTGTGAGACCCGAGAGACAAAGGTGAAATTTACATTGTGCAAATCAGTGAGGTTAACGTTAGTCTATTTTACTAACGTAACATTAGCCCTGCAGAACATTTCTGTTAATTATGAATACTGTCAAATGTGTGGTTTTATTACGAAGGTGACAAGTACAGTACACGACCATATAGTAAAGACAAAGTTACTTACAGGTGTTTTTGCTTAGTGTAGTCACTGAGAGATAGTATAGCATACTACCATCTGATGAGCTGTAAGTGACAAAACTTTGAGTCAAGTAGGTGAAAAATGTGGCAAATGTGGCCAGAGAGGAATAAGAATAAAATGTGTCATGTACCCAAACGAGGAGGGTTTTTGTAAAGTCAGATGAAGGCAATCTTAGTTTTTTTTTTTTTTTCTCAAGGTTTCTTCATTTTAGTTTGAACAAATTGAACACTTCCAAAACTTGTAGTAGTACTAGTTGTACAAAGAATGTCTTATTCCTAGTCATCTGGTCTGACCTCATATATGCACAGCCATGAACCTAAAGTATTGGCACAAAATGTTAAAAATGCTAGCTGCTGAAGTGCAGGTGCACAAAGGCTGTTAATGCTTTTTCAATGAATGCCTCAGCTTGTATGCGTAATGTGAATTTCAGAAATACGTCCCCGCTCATCGGTCCGTTAACAAACAAACAAAAGAAAAAAATGGGACCGATAGCAACAGCCACATCATTCCAGTATCATCCGTCTGTGCACTAGTCTCCACTCGCCAGCCTTTTGCATTGGCCCTTACGGTCATGGATTTTATGACCAAAATTCTTCACCGATGACGCCAGAAATAGTCACTATCTGCAGTAAATTAGCTTATGAGCACCAGCACTTAATGAATTTACGACCATCCAGTGACTTTTGAGTTTGCAACTACAACGCTCGAGGCAAGACCCAGCGGCCTATGAAGCATTTAGCTTAGCATCTCAAGCCGACAGAGAACCAGAGCGTGGGGCTTGGCCGAATGCGGAAACACGGCTGTCGCGGTGGGCTAACGGCTAAAATAACAACAGCTAACCCCTGCAAACGCATATTCCTTTACAACTTTAGCTCACTGGTAAAAAAAATAAAAAAATAAGATGACCTACAAATGGAATTAACATCAAAACTGGATGATCTACAAGAAGAAGAAGAAGAATCACCTTTTATTGTCATGAACATGCATGCATGCACACAAAATTTGTTCTCTGTATTTAACCCATCACAGTGAACACACACACATGTTAGTGGAACACACTGGAGCAGGGGGACTTTAAATAAACTTTAACATCTTATTTAAAACAAAAACATGAATATTTGAACCTGTGTATTATTCATGTTTAAGATGGGGGGGGGGGAAACGTTTGTCATCAAAACTATAGTATTGATTGCAAAATAATACATTTATAAATCGCATCATCTCAATCTCATTGTACTTGTACAATAGGAATTGCTTATTCTTATATTACATTATATTATACATTTGATATATGATATTAATACTATTAATTTTAATGATTTTTGTATGAATAAAAAGACATTATATTATCTGACCAGTTTTATGTACAATTATATACAATATACCTAATTAGGGGATCCCCGCTCCAGCTTTCCATCAGTTTGGAGGTCCTCGTCCTGGAAATTGTTGAAGTATTGGTATTGGTTCTTGGTAATGGTATCGACTTGGAAAAGCAGCAAGTTATTGTTTTCGGTTGAAAAAACTGTTATTGTGTGTCCAAGGATTTAATGTAATGTTTTTTGTGTGTGTGGCTATTTGTATTTAAACTGTAGGTCAGTTCTTATTTTCCCATATTGACATATATAAAATTAGTTTGCCAGTGTGAACCGTACAATTCCGGGCATTTGTTTTTGTAATGTGAACAACTATAAAAATAAAAAAATCTCTGAAACTTAATACAGCCTTGCATCATACATGAATTTAAATGTCATGGTTCAGGTGACAAAATTCTACATGATTGGAGACACTAAATTGCCCGTAGATGTGAATGTGAGTCTGAATGGTTGTTTGTTTCTATGTGCCCTGCGATTGGCTGGTGACCAGTTCAGGATGTTCCCTGCCTCTTGCCCGAAGACAGCTGGGATAGGCTCCAGCATGCCCACGACCCGATATGTGGTACAGAAAATGGATGGATGATATCATGATCACGTGGGCTCTGCATGCTGTGGTTGGGGCGCTGCTTGATGGAAGTGCTGGAGTAGAGCGTGGAATGGGCTGCCTGTATAAGAGTGTTGATATCGGAGATTTTAGATCCAGTCCGATAGAATCCGATAATCGTTTTCTTTTTTTTTTTTTTGCTGATAACGGACTGAAATCCAATATAGAAAATAAGATCGGGACACCCCTGGTGGTTTGTGGAACTATGTACGTGCAATTTGTGCGTCTGCAAGTTGTTTAATTTTTTCCCCTTGAAATGTAGATCTAAAAATAAGTCTTGAAGTGATATTAATCAGAGATCAACTCAGCAGCAGTGGGTATGAAAGCTGACCCATTTATTAAGTAATGGGTTACATAGTGTAAAATGTATATTGCAATTCAATGAAATGAATAAAAATTATATTGGAAAATCCTGACAAATAAAACCAATACAAAATATTCAAATTGCAGCAACACTACTGCTTAACTTAAACATAAGCATATTCTACATTTGAATGCATTAAATAAAATATAAATACTTTAAAAGTGCAAAATAACATTGTTCAATGCATTTTTTAAAATGTATATATTATTTTTTTACTGTCAGTATATGATGGAAAGATCATTTGCTTTTGCCACTTGTGTAGGTGTTTACTTTTGAACTGTGGGGTTTAGTTTTATTGACAGTCGCTGTTCCTGCTGTGCATGTCTTGGCCTCTCAGGGGCAGTGTGCTACACAGAGTGATATACACACTTAGAGTAACAAAGAAACGAGAAGTCCATCCATCCATTTCCCGTACCGCTTATCCTCACTAGGGTCGCGGGCGTGCTGGTACCTATCTCAGGTGACTCTGTGTGAGAGGCGGGTTACACCCTAAACTGGTCGCCAGCCAATCGCAGGGCACATACATCAGGACAGAAAATTATTACAACTCATTTTCAACAGTTTGAAGAATATATGACATTATATTGCCTTTTAGTAGGCCTGTCACAATAAAAAATTTTCTAAGACGATATATTTTCTCAAAAACACGATAAACGATGTTTTTTTGAATTCCTCTGAAATCATGAAAAATAAGGCCCACCCTAATTTTTTTATTTTACCGCTTTTAAATCAGTATTGTTATTACTGTTGTTAACATTTCCTTTCTTGTTTCTCGATTAAGTTGTTTTTTGTTGATATGGATCCCCCTGGGTCTGAAATAAAGAGCTGCAAAAGTAGCCTGGTTTACTATTACGATTATAATCGGTTCAGAAGCCCAAACCGAATGAGAATTCTCAATATAAACACCTCAATCATAAGAAACGGGCAGAATCCGAATGGAATTTCATTTGGTTTCGCAGAGGTGGAATTTTCCTTTTGCCAAACTGATCTTAAATACGTTTTCGCCATGTAGCTTTCATTCAGAATAGAGCCGGGAAGCGCGATCTCTGCGCATGCATCGCCTCCATGTAAATGTACAGTGATGTCATCGTTTACACACAATGTAGATATGGCGATTTCTGACGGATCTCATATGCGACAGCGATCTTGTATTTAACTACTTAGGTTGTTTTTATCAAGCGTTTTTTTTTTTTTTTTTTTTTTTTAAATTACTGCTATTGACGGCTGTTGAATTAAAATATCCATGTTAACATGGAGGGATGGCAGTGAATGAGTAAAATAAACGTATAAAAACAATCCCAACTACTGTGCTGAATAG
Organism: Phycodurus eques; assembly: GCF_024500275.1. NCBI lineage: Eukaryota > Metazoa > Chordata > Actinopteri > Syngnathiformes > Syngnathidae > Phycodurus > Phycodurus eques. The sequence continues at coordinate 4,287,940 of NC_084533.1, forward strand.
ACAACACACCTCTACGTTGATAAATGACGTGACTCGCATGACGACCTGCGCATGTCACACGGCTGTGCCGATTAAATGTAGAGCACATCATGTATAGCACCTGGTTGGAATAGATCATGTCACATGTAAACAGTTGACCAGATATCTTCAATCGGAATGATTTTTATGGGAATGACAAAAAAGTGTCCATGTAAACTGAGATACTGTGTGGTTGGTCCGCTGAAGATGAGCCCTTCACCTGTCAACCAAATATACGTTGACGTTCGCTGTCGTCAACTACTGGCTGAAAAACGTGCCGATAAGGCTATGCTTAAAAAACTGTTAAATTTTCCTGTGTTTGTGTTGATTGGGGACAACACACACAACAGCTCGGAGGGGCGCTGACGTTTTAAATGCCTTCGCCGCGGTGGGGCTGTCTAGCTCCTTAACTCAAGCTTGCTGGCAAGCTTTTTAGCTCGCGGCCGGGCTAGCGAACACAACTAATCAGATAACTTACCCTATCGTGCCTCTGTTGAATCTACGCGCTGCACACGGAGCAAGGCAGCTAATGAAACAGCCGCCCAACTCTTGTCGGCTCACTTTGTGATCTGCACACCTATTCACCACAACAATGACCAGTCTGGAAAAACTATCGTCCATTTTATTTATCAAACGATAAGTCAACATAGTAATTATCGTAACAGGAATACCTATTTATATGCTGTTTTACAGCGATTGTATGCGAATATTCATTATTTTGAGAGAGCGAGAGAGTTGTGCGCCGTGAGTTCAATGCTAATTTTTGGTAGCTTGTCAATGGGATTTTTAATTCATTGTATGTTAGCTTTGAGCAAGTGATTTTTGAAAACAAACACGAACAAAGGCTGTGATGTACTTGAACATTCAATGGGTGTAATTATTTTACAGAGAATTTCAACCGGAGTGTCAAATGACTTTAAGCAAGCAACATTCACTTATTCCGTGCTACCATGTTGGCACCTAAGCAACCTGTTGTTGTGATCACAAGGGATCTGCATGCCGTCCAGGCGCAGCTAGATAAAACTGCTGGAGTGGAGCATGGACTGGAACGCTTCTATAAGAGTGGTATAATTGGAGATTTTAGATCCAGTCGGAGCCGAAATGATACTCATTTTTTTGCTAACATTGGACCGATCGGGACACCCTTCATTCATTCATACTAATAAAGTATCTTGGCCTTTTGAAACCACTGCTGCAGACATTCTCTGCTTTTCCTGGTGCATGCAAAGAGTTGGGCAATATCTTTCAGACTCCTGTAATCCCACATATCTATGCATTGTACAGTTAATCAGTAACCTGAACTCGCGCGTCTTTTACATGAAACCATTGTTAGATAGTCCATGTCAGTGAAATAAGCACGCACGATTGAGTAGTTTTCTGCTTTTCTTGAACCTTGTGAATGACCCATTGTAAGTCTCCAGTGTTGTTGTTTTAAATTTGGGTGGGAAGCAAGATATTTGTCATTACACCCATATCTGTATTGGTTCATCTGGTAGCAGTTTTTTACTGTTTGCAGCAAAGTCTAGCCTGAGCCAGTCCAACCTGCTGGTCTTGCTGCGCCTCCTCCACTCATACCTTTTAAACCTCTTCGCATGGTTTATCTTTCCACCTTGGGTTTCTTGACAGTGTCCCTACTTCCTTTTTCCTATTGCAGTTTTAGTAGTACCCTTTTCAAAATGACAATGAACTGCTCAGAACTACAAATTTATGACAAGAGTAGTAATAACTTAATATACCAGCCGAGAACAACTAATCAGCCCAGCCGCTTGAAGGAAACTGACATTGTAGTAGTTTTTCAGACCAGTAGGTCAACAACTGTAAAACGTTGCACAAGGTTTATTAGCAGCACAGAATGTATGTACTGCTAGCTATTTGTTTAGAGAGCAATTGTTATAATGGTGATGTTACATCCAGTGTGCGATTAGGGGTATGGACTAGTGATGTCATGATAGCAAAAATGATGATGATTTTTTTTTTTTTTTTTTTTTTTATAAACCTGCGGTGTATATATTGTGATGTGAAATAATACAGGATCAGTGTTGGTAAAGTTCATTTGCTACGCAAACTAGTTCAAAGTTCAGTTCATCCTTCCAAAAATGAACTAGTTCAGTTCATAAAAAAAAAAAATTGAACTAAGTTCACTGGTCCAAAAATTAACTAGTTCATAGTTGTATTTTTTTTCTCTCTCTCTCTCTCAATATGTTGCCACCAGGTTATTACCCTCAAAATACTGGCATTTCATTTTCGTATTGTTGCTACCTATTCACTCCGCACTAGCCAGCTGCAGCTTTCGCCCTACAATCTCTAAAACCTGAGGAAAATGGTGCTTGAATGATGTTTTTTAAAATGAGGACTTAAACAATAAATAAGGATTTTGTCCTTAATGTGCACACAAAAACACTGAACACAGTATGACAGGAACGATAGTGGAAGAACGCAGCTCTTGCTGACTATATTAACAAAATGTTTTATCCATTCTGATATGGAAAAATAAATTCCCTATCACCGTGTGATATTAGTGTTTTAACTAAAGCATTCTAATACAAATAATAATTTTCCTAGTAATCCATTTTTACAATTATGTACTGTATTACAAAACACATTCCCTCCCATTTATGCGGTGTCCCTGAACACACCTCACACACACACACACACGCAGCTTCCGGATGCCTGCCTAGTTTAATTCTGAAGAATGAAATAAACGCAGCAGGTGAACAATCTTTTAATCTTTTGAGCTTGTCCAAACGGTACCTCTGCTGGTCACTTTTAATATTACAGTTGATTCACTGTATATTGCAGTACACCAACATCGCAGCAGAGCCTGCAATGGGACTATTGCGCACACATACATTGTGATGATGATGCTCAAATAACAGCCTGAGCGTGCAGCCCTATTATGTAATGTATTATGTAATTCCATGTAATGGATGTAGCCCATTCTTAACATTAGTCATTGTTTAAATACTTAAATCAATGCCTGTATGATTTATTTATGTACAGTGGGTATGGAAAGTATTCAGACCCCTTAAAATGTTCACTTTGTTGTATTGCAGGGTTAGGGTTAGGGTTAGTTACCCTAACCCATTTAATTTCAGAGCCCCCCCATTAATGTACACACACTACCCCATATTGAAAGAAAAAAGCGGAACTGTTGAAAGTTTTGCAGATTTAAAAAGAAAAACGGAAATATCACACACCCATAAGTATTCAGACCCTTTGCGCAATATTTAGTAGAAGCACCCTTTTTAACTAATACAGCCATGAGTCTTTTTGGGAATGCTGGATTGGATTTGGGGATGCTCTGCCATTTCTCCGAGCAGATAGATACTCTCCATTTTTGTCAGGTTGAATGGTGAACGTGGGCGGACAGCCATTGTCAGGTCTCTCCAAAGATGCTCAAGAACAGTCACAGATGCTTCAAGAACAGTCAGAGAGTTGTTCTGAAGCCACTCCTTTGTTATTTTAGCTGTGTGCTTAGGGTCATTGTCTTGTTGTAAGGTGAACCTTCAGCCCAGTCTGAAGTCCTGAGCACTCTGTAGAAGGTTTTCGTCCAGGATATCACAAAAAAATGAACTTAAATGATTTTAGCAAATGGATGCAATATAACGGAGTGAAATATTTAAGGGGGTCTGAATACGTTCCATACCCACTGTACATACAGATGCATACATGAATGTTTATGGATAGAAAAATCGTACAACTCCAAACAAATATTACACCACCGTATTTATTTTCTTGTTCATTTTAATGCCTAGGAGCTTAATTGTATTTAATATGATTTTGTTTATCAAGAAAACCATAGAAAATTGCTAGTTAGATATCAGCTCTTAAATTAAACTCTTATGAGCTATTTTCCTTGTCATTATTTGTCCAAACAAATGTACCTTTACTTGCACCAGACAAACAAGAAACTGAAAAAACAAGGGGTCAAATCTTTTCCATGACTATTTTAAGTATTTATATAATGTAATTTACTCATACATAACACTGTGTAAGCTTTTAGTATGCAGTATTCTTGCATTTGATTTCACCCATTGCAAACAATACATGTGCACCAGTCAGTGGCCGGCCTTTGCTGTATTTCATTGTGAACAGAGCCACGACACTCAAAGTGGACCTTTGGATTCCACTTCGTTAGTAAATACTTTTCCTTTTGCATTCGGGTGGATTTTCATTCTTCTTGAACTCCCCGATTTGGTTTTTGATGATGAGCGTAGCCTTTATCCGGGTTGGAGCGCTATAAGCTGGGCATCCGTGTGGCGCGCACCCGCGCTAATTCGCCCCATGCTATCGATGCTATCAATCTCCTGCTGGTAACACAGACTCGTCTGCATCAAATGCCAAGTTTTAATTAAATCACAGGAAAATCCACTGCATAGAACACTGATTTTGTTACATTATACATTACTCGTGCACTCACTTTAGTAGTCTCGCCACGCTGCACTATTTGCATATCTGTTGTTGACCAATACTGGCCACTCATGCCAGAGTAGCATCTGCACCACTTGCACACTGACTGAGGAGTATCTGCAACATTTGCACAATCAACATTGTCCCACATTATCGCGCTACTAGTCACTTTAAACTGCATACACTCCTTGAAGTCTCGGCGCCCTTTGCACAATGGTCATTGCACCGGACTACTGCTCTATCAGTCATTTAAACTGCTCTGAGTGCTAGAGGACTGCATCTTTTTTCAATTGTCAAAAAAATAAAATTGTTCCGGCACGTTAAAAAACGTTCAATCCTCGGTCCCGCCTGTGTGGAGTTTTCATGTTATCCCCGTGCCTGCGTGGGTTTTCTCCGGGCACTCCGGTTTCCTCCCAAAACCAGTCCAACCAGTTGGCAACCAGTCCAGGGTGTACCCCGCCTCCTGCCCGATGACAGCTGGGATAGGCTCCAACACGCCCGCGACCCTAGTGAGGAGAAGCGGCTTAGAAAATGGATGGGTGGATACTTTTCGGGGTTTATTCCTGTTGAGTCACAATCTATCGCTAACTCCAAAGATTGCCTGCTTAATAATGTCTGTCATTTTCATTTAACCCAGTAGTATAAACAGTCATGTACAAAGGCTTTAATAACTTTCATGAAGTTAGCAAAGCTTAACCCTGTTTATAGCATAGACATATGAAGATACTGTATCTGCAAAAGAACCCCAGACTCATTAATAGAACCCCAGACTCATTTAAAGTTTGCAAGCTCAAGTGCAATAATTGCAGTAGTAATGATTTACCCATGTTCTGTTTGGGACTAGGCGGCACGGTGGCCGACTGGTTAGCCTCACAGTTCTGAGGACCCAGGTTAAACCCCCGGCCCCGCCTGTGTGGAGTTTGCATTTCTCCCCGTACCTGCGTGGGTTTTCTCCAGGCACTCCGGTTTCCTCCCACATCCCAAAAACATGCATAAATTGGAGACTCTTAAATTGCCCGTAGGTGTGAATGTGAGTGCGAATGGTTGTTTGTTTGTATGTGACCCATAAATTGGAGTCTCTTAAATTGGCCGTAGGTGTGAATGTGAGTGCGAATAGTTGTTTGTATGTGACCTGCGGATTGGCTGGCAACCAGTTCAGGGTGTACCCCGCCTCCTGCCCGATGATAACTGGGATAGGCTCCAGCACGCCCGCGACCCTAGTGAGGAGAAGCGGCTCGGAAAATGAATGGATGTTTGCGACTATGATTTTAAATGGGTAAATTGCTTTGTTTTGGGGTGGTACAGTGGCTCGCCGATGAGTTTGCATGTTCTCCCCATGCCTGCGTGGGTCTCCTCCCGCATTCCAAAAACATGCATGATAGGTTAATTAAAGACTAAATTGCCCTTAGTTGTGCATGATAGGTTAATTAAAGACTAAATTGCCCGTAGTTGTGAGTGTGAATGATTATCTGTGACCTGCAATTGGCTGGCAATCAATTCAGGGTGTACCCCGCCTCTTGCCCAGAGTCAGCTCAGCTCGGCGCCACCATGCCCACGACCCAAGTGAGGATAAGCATTACGGAAAATGAATGGTTTCTTTTGGTGTAAATTATTTGCAAAACAATGTGAATAATCATAAACGATACGTTTTATATGATGGTGGTACACTTAGTTAATCATTTTTAAATGTCAATCATATGGTTGTGGTAAAACTAAAAATTAATTGGTTTTCCCAAGGGGATTATAAAAACTGGCCTCTCTGAGTCAAACAATAAAATGAAAGTTTAGTTGACTTGTTTTGTCTGCTCCTGCTTTTTGCGGACAAACTTGTTCACTGTCAATGAAAATGATGTTATGCCATGGTCATGCTGTACGTACCACCTCCAAAACATTGTGCGACCAGATAATGTGCTAGCGCGACCAATCGGAAAATTTGAGTGCTACTACTGCAAAAGTTAGTGTAGCGCCCTCTCTCATAAAATTTTAAATACTAAACGTTGACAATTGCATATAGCAGTAGCAGGGGTGTGTGGGGTGGGACCTTTGCCGGCGAGGGGCGGTAGATGGGGCGACCGGTGGGGGTAGGGCAGGCGTCTTTAGACCAGTGCCTGGTGGTGCTCCCCCTCTCCTCTCAATTCAAGCATGGGAGGGACTCTGGCCTACAACTCAAATTAGTACATTACTTAACACCTTTTCTTTTTGTTGCTTAATATTGGAACTTTTTTTGTCTCGTTCTTTGTTTTGCTCTCATTAGATTTATATATATTTATTTTCATACCAAATAGTCTCCTTTTTCCCTCGTTATCCTGTTCTTTTCCTTACAGCTTGTCCCTTTAGGGATCGCCACAGCGCGTCATCCTTTTCCATGTAAGCCTATCTCCTGCATCCTCCTCTCGAACACCAACTGCCCTCATGTCTTCCCTCACGACATCCATCAACCTTCTCTTTGGTCGTCCTCTAGCTCTCTTGCCTGGTAGCTCCATCCTCATCATCCTTCTACCAATATACTCACTATTTCTCCTCTGGACGTGTCCTGACCACACTCACCATTGCTCTGGAGGGTTGACCCCAAGTATTTAAAGTCCTCCACCCTTGCTATCTCTTCTCCCTGTAGCCTCACTCTTCACCCACCACCCCTCTCATTCATGCACATATATTCTGTCTTAGTTCGGCTCATTTTCATTCCTCTGCTTTCCAGTGCATGCGTCCTCCATCTTTCTAACTGTTCCTTCATGTGCTCCCTGCTTTCACTGCAGATCACAATGTCATCTGCAAACATCATGGTCCACGGGGATTCCAGTCTAACCTCACCTGTCACCCTATCCTTCACCACTGCAAACAAGAAGGGGCTCAGGGCTGATCCCTGATGCAGTCTCACTTCCACCTTAAATTCATCTGTCACGCTAGCAGCACACCACCACTGTTCTACTGCCCTCATACATGTCCTGTATTCTAAAATACTTCTGCCACTCCAGACTTCCGCATGCAGTACCACAGTTTCTCTCTAGGTACGCCGTCATAGGCTTTTTCTAGATCTACAAAGACAAAATGTAGGTCCTTCTGACCTTTGTACTTTTCCATCAACATCCTCAAGGCAAATAATGCATCTGGGGTACTCCTCCTAGGTATGAAACTATACTGTTGCACGCAAATACTCACTTCTGTCCTGTGTCTAGCCTCCACTACTCTTTCCCATAACTAGAGTTTTTGTCTTTCACGCAAACTCATACTATTCTCAACATAACATACATTCTCCCATTGTGTCTGCTCAGCATTTAGAGATCTGGATCAGTGAGCTCATGCTACGCTAAAACCTAGTCAGCCTTCATGTGTACTTCAATCACACACACGGGCTTCTACAATCACTGACTGTTACTGGCAATATTTCAGGTGGTTCACAGACCTATCGGAGGTACTCCGAACTAGCAGAGCTGCCGCTTGTGTTTACGTTGCCCTTTATGTTACGTTATTGTGGTAATCGTGAGATGTAGAGTTTTTCATGACTTTCATGTTAACACACACTATTCTCCCCATTGCTAATACATAGTCTGCTGAGCGTTTAGATCGTCAAACTAATGTTACGGTAAAAGCAAATCAGCCCCCGCCTTAGCATGCTTCCCTCCGATAAAACAAGTGAATTTTTTTTACGCACTTTCTCTCAATCACACACACATTCCTTTGCTATCACGGACTCTTTCCATATCGATATCAGCAGCCTTCTTTCAAGTAATTCTCAGATATGTCTGGAGATATTCCTAGCTAGCAGAGCTGTCGCTAATGTTTACTCCGCTCTTACGTTACTCTGCTGCTCACTGTAACGTAACAGTAGTAGTTGTGCGATGTAGAGCACTGGGATGTTTATTACAATTTTGGGGGAGTTTTCTGCGTTTACTTTATCGACACGGGTTTTGCTCTCCGGAGCTTCTCCACACGAGAGAACCTTTTCTCTCTCCGGCGTGTGTTTGTGAGGAGAGCTTCCGCTTCAGATGGGCTCCGCCCCTTACTCGTGCTGTGGCTGCTTAACCAGTCAGATGGCGCTGCGGGTGGAACAATGCTGGAGAAAGAAATGGCAGGAGAGAGGGGTAGCTGCATCTAAGCCGAAATAACCCAATTCATAACCTCGGTGGCACACATTCAGCCTGTAGTTGACGACAGGGAACGTCAACATATTTATTTGACAGCTGAACGGCTCTTCTTCAGTGGACCAACCACATAGAGACTTCCACTCCAATTGAAATAATTTCGATTGATTGACAAGTGATGGGCTATTGTTCAGCAGACCAACCACATGGAGGCTTGCATTCCGGTCCTTTTGATTGAAGAGCTCTGGTCAACTGACGTGGTACAGCCCCCTCCAAAAAGTGTACTGCTTTGCAAAATCCAATCTGGCCTTCCGATTCTTTTTGCTGATGAGTAGTTTGCATCTTGTGGTATGGCCTATATACAGTATTTCATCCGTCTTTTTTGAACAGTGGATTATGATACATTCACCCCTGCTCTGTGGAGGTTGGCAGTGATGTCACTGACTGTTGGGGTTGGACATCGAGATTCGATTCAAACCGGGACTAACATTCCGGTTCTCCCGAAACCGTTCAAGTTTTAAAATTTCGGCTCCCAGTTTTGATGCCTACAGTCCTCCCACCACGAAGAAGTGGCAAAAACCAACGAAGAACGCGCATGAATACGTGCTTGTGCCCAACGGCGGCGGTGAACAAAAGTGGCTCTTAACTTTGTTAAAATTAATGACCAGTCGCCTCAGTGCAACACATCGAATAAGATTATATTGTGCGAAGGAGGCTTTCACGGTGTAGCGTCCGACGCGCTCCGAGCCTCAGCCTACACCGCGTGGAGCATCAGTGAAGTCAACTCTGTCAGTTGGGTGAGTGAAAGAATAAAATACATCTATGCCAACATTGAGACAGCTAACAAGGTAAACAGTTGCTTGTACTTTTGCACTGATGGTTTTTAGCGTTTGTTTTACTCTTCAAACCAACGTAAGCGCCGTTGACAAAAAAAGAAAATCTTAACATTGGGCTAAAACTTCACCGTAGCAACTTTACGCAACAATGAATTTGGACAAAATTCACATAGACTTCTCACAGTATCACAAACACTAACCTTGTGCCTCGTCGGTGGGTAGGGAAAGGAATCAGCGTTTTATAGCATTTGGTTCCATCCATTAAAAAATAAATAAAATGATCTCCGGTGCCGTGTGAAGTTTCTTTTTGTGCCAAAATGCTGAGTTGTGTGCTGTGCGGTTCATACCCTTCAAAATAAAAGGCTACAAGCTTAAAACAAAGTCAAGTTAAAACTTGCACACAAACCATTTGATGTGATGAAACATTCGCAAATAACTGTATTAACAATGCTATATTTAACTTTTAGCTGAAACAATTCAGTCAATTGGGGTAGTTCCACACACATTGCCTTTTAGTTCATAGGTTTGATATTGAGACTGGTTATAAAGAACCTCGAGTCAAATGTTCATTTTAGTCTATGCTGCAGGCTGCTAAGAAAATGGATGTTCATAAATTGGACACCCTTTATTTTAACCTTTTTGACCCAGCCCCCAAAAATAACCTGAATCAAGAATCGTTTGGAACCGGAATCGGTCAAATTCAAACGATGCCAAACCTACTGACTGTTGTCTTTGGGTGTTTCTTGAGAGCGCTAACAATGTTTATCATCAACGGCTGTTTGTACCCATGGCTGACCTGTTCAATGTCTGTTGCTCAGTACATCAGTAGTTTTTCTTTTTCAGGACATTCCAAATTGTTGTATTGGCTATTCCCACTGTTTGTGCAATAGCTCTGATTGATTTTTTTTCCCCTCTTCTCTCAGCTTCAAAATGGTTTGCTATTCTCCCATAGCGCTCTCTCTTTCTCTCTATCTCAAATGCAGCTATGAAAGATGAAGCAAGAAGTATCTTTTTAAGCAATCAATTTAAAAGGCAGCACATGCCTGAGCAGCTAGAAACACCCGTCAGTCACATGTTCCTTTACTTTTACTCAATTGAAAAGAGAACAGATTCTGGTGCGTGAAACGTTGGTTTGTTTGAACGGTATTGTGCTTAATGAGTAGGCTGCCTGTACAGGGTAATAAAAAAAGACGCATCATTAAATACTGTCTATCAAGATAGCCGTCTCATTCAACAGTAACTCCCTCAGAAGTAATGCTCATGTTTTAAAAATTAAAATCTGTAGGATTGATTTTACGCAGGCGGCACGGTGGACGAATGGTTAGCACATCTGCCTCACAGTTCTGAGGACTGGGGTTCAAATCCCGGCCCCGCCTGTATGGAGTATGCATGTTCTCCCCGGGTACTCTGCTTTCCTCCCACATCCCAAAAACATGCGTGGTAGGTTGATTGAAGACTTTAAATTGCCCGTAGGTGTGAATGTGAGTGCGAATGGTTGTTTGTTTCTATGTGCCCTGCGATTGGCTGGCGACCAGTTCAGGGTGTACCCTGCCTCGCGCCCAAAGATAGCTGGGAAAGGCTCCAGCACGCCCGCGACCCTAGTGAGGGTAAGCGATACAGAAAATGTATGGTTTTGCGCATGTAACAATCATCCTTAAATGTTTGAGATGGCAAATTGTGCTTGGTAGAAAGCTGAAAAGCTAACATTTACGGTCATGGTGTGTTGGATCGCCTTTGAGCAAGGTTCTGCAGTGTTTTGTGACAGTTTAGATTACGAACAATTAACGACGGTTTTGGTGAAATAGAAATGGGAAAGACTGTCAGTTGACAGTCTTTCCCATTTTGTCTAAAGGCAAAAGTTTTGTTGGTAAAGCAGATTTAGACACTGTACCTGCTAAAAATCTATTTTATCTCTTTAGGTGGTATGGCCAAGAGAAGGACTACAATGTCCTAGTCATGGACCTGCTTGGCCCAAGCCTTGAGGACCTCTTCAACTTCTGCTCTCGACGCTTCACCATGAAGACGGTCCTTATGCTGGCAGACCAGGTAGCCAATGCGCGCATAATACATACACCACTCACAAAAAGTAAGGGATTTTCAGCTTTTGTGTGAAATTTCAGGATGACAGGAGAATTTAATTTGATCTTCTCTAAACCTTTTAATGCACATTTTCAACTAAGATGTTTTAGTACTTTTTGCACAACTAGCTGTTTTCTCACAAGGACCCGAACAGCAAAATTCTTAACAGGTGATGCATGACTGGACTAATGCATATCGTGGTTCAATTAGAAGTGGTGTTAAAACAGTCCTCCTAATCACCCTAGTTAAATTTGTGATAGGGATGGGTGTGTACGGATACCAGGTATCTGTATCAGGCTGATACCGGCCTTATTTCAGGGTATCGGCGCTCGTGAAGGCTGCCGATATTCAGGCTAAAAAATCTGATTCCTCCTCACCAGTAGTTGGCACTACATTGTGGCGGATTGACACTGGTGAATTATCATGTGCGTCAGGAAGAAAGAGAGGTCTTTGTTCACAATTATCTGGTATTGTGCTGAGTTTTTTAATGCCATCCGTTTTCAGACATTGGGAGAGCCGGGTGGTAGCCATTTTTGACAATTTTGACAGATTTTTGAAGGTCCACAGAAAATTGTGTTCTGTAGCTACAGAAACATGGAACCTACAAAAAGAAACATTTAATCCCTTTTGCATGATAAAAATGACCGTCGTCAACGTTAAGGCTGTGGACGTTAGCTTTGAAGTTGGCAAGTTCTTACCTCTTCCGTGACTTTCTGGGGGCTCAGGGAAGGACGCCCTACTGCTGCCAGATAAGGATGAATCCGGATCAGGTTAATTGTAATCAGAGTCTGAATGTCTGCCGACAGTCGATGTTTCGGGGGAAGTGGACCCTGATATGGTCCATCATCCATTTCATCGCGGGCCTTCGAACGCTCAACGCCAACCTCACTAAAATCAAGGCATTGCAATTGCACAAATTAATAATAATGCTTCAAAGAATAAATCAATTGCAACAATATTAAAATATTTACTTAGCACTGACATTTCAACAATGCTCGATCTTTTGTCTTGACACTATGTATACTATATATTAATATATATGTACATGTATATTGTAGATATTGGTTGGTGGGAGGCTATGCTTTGGGGAGCTGTGTGTATGCGCGTGCACGTTATGATTTTGATTTACGTTTATTTTTTATATTGGTGATTTTCTTTGTGTTGAAAGAACCTTCTCGAAAATTAGATGATGCGGCTATCTTTGAAATAAATAAATACCGGTACATAAACAAATAAGGTACAATATATATGCACTGACAATTCTTCTCCAAATGTCGCGTGCATTATGACATCCAAACAGTTCAATTTTGCTCGCATCCGAGCAGACTATATTCTCCCAGTATTTTAACTGGCTTGTCCAAATGTTGCTCAGCAAACTTTAAACAAGCTTTGACATGTTTTTTTTTTCCAGCAATGGGTTCTTGCGTGGTGAGCGTGCATACAGGCCATGGCGGCGGAGTGCATTACTCACTGTTTTCCTTGTGACAACAATACCTGTTAATTGCAGGTCTTTTTGAAGCTCTCCACAGGTGGTCCTTGGCTCTCGGACAACTCTTCTGATTATTCTTTGCACTCTGATTGGCTTTCCACTTGCGTATTATGGCCCCAACCATGCTCACTGGAACGTTCAGAAGCTTAGATATGCACCTGTAAGCAATGCCATCGTTATGTTTTGCAACAATTAGTTTGTGATGGTCTTGAGAGAGCTCTCTGCTCTGACCCATCGCGAGATGTGACTTGACTCACTCTTGGCAATGAGACCTTTTTGTGGGCAATCAATTAGGACCAGCTGTTATTCATTTGCACTGACAAGGGGCTGGAATGCTATTTGACCATTGATAGATTTTAGGTGTTGTCTTGGCTTTCCATGCCTTTTTGCACCGCCATTCATGTGTTCAATACTATTTCCCTGTGTCATTTCACATTTTTTACACAACTTAATTTCTCAGTTTATTTGTTCTACTTTCTTTGTATGTATGGATTACTTGGGTTGTTCCAACATCTGGTGACATTTTCTGGTCAATAGCACCTTTGGAAGTATATTTAGTGAGGTAAAATGGTGATGTGTTAAATACTTATTTCAGCTGCTGTACATCTTGATGTTTAACAACTCGGGACAGAGCACCTTTTGTTTGAACCCACCCACTTTTCAAGTGCGCAAAAGTATTGGAACGTGTGATTGATTGGTGATTCTAATTGGTCAGGTTTTGCCTTTTAGACTGATTGCTTGAACGTCAGAAGGTTACTTGTTTTTGGGTTTTGCCTTTGAAAACTACATATGCTGTTATACAATCATGAAGACCAGAGAGCTGTCTATGGGAGAAAAGCAAACCATTTTGAATCGATCAGAGCTATTGCACCAACTTTGGGGATAGCCAAAACAACAATTTGGAATGTCCTGAAAAGGAAAGAAACTACTGGTGTACTGAGCAACAGCCATCGAACAGGTTAGCCAAGGGTATCAACAGCAGTTGATGTCAGAAACATTGTGAGAGCTGTCAAGAAACACCCAAAGACAACAGTCAATGACATAACTGCCAACCTCCACAGGGCAGGGGTGAAGGTATCACAATCCACTGAACAAAGAAGACGTAGAGAGAAGAAATACTGATACTGGCCATACCGCAAGATGGAAACCACTGATCGGCAAAAAGAATCTGAAGGCCAGATTGGATTATGCAAAGCAGTACAGAAATGATCCACAAAAGTTTTGGAACAAGGCTTTATGGACTGAAGATGCCATGATTAACCTACCAAAGTGATGTAAATGCCAAAGTATGGAGAAAGAAAGGATCTGCTTAGGATCCAAAACACACAAGCTCATCTGTGAAGCACGTGGAGGTAATGTCATGGCTTGGGTTTGCATGGCTGCTTCTGGAATGGGCTCACTAGTCTTTATTGATGATGTAACTCATGATGGTAGCAGCAGAATGAATTCTGAAGTCTACAGAACCATTTTGCCAATTTACAGAAAAATGCATTAACTTTACAGAAAAATGCATCCAAGCTAATCTCGAGAAGCTTCATCATACAACAAGACAATGACCCAAAACAAACCGCCAACGCAACAGAGGACTTCATCAGTGGAAAGCAGTAGAAGTTCTGAGAGTGGACAAGTCAATCACCGGACCTTAACCCAATAGCCCATGCATTTTACCTCCTGAAGAGGAGACTGAAGGGAGAAATCCCCATTTTTAAAAAAAAAAAAAAAAAAAAAAAAAAAAAAAAAAAAAAAAATTAAAGAGGCTGCAGTAAAGGCCTGGAAAAACATTTCAAATGAAGAATGCAATAGTCTGGTGAAGTCAATGGGTTGCAAGCTTGATGCAGTTATTGCAAGTCAGGTTTATGCCACCAAATATTAAATGTTCACTTTAAGTTAATTTGTCTGTTCCAATACTTTCGCTCACTTGAAAAGTGGGTGGCTTCAAACAAAAGGTGCTCTGTCCTGAGTTGTTTAAAACATCTAGACGTAAATACCATGAAATAAAAGCTGGAATTCTGAACTTGTCTCATTCATCTTTTGATCTGTAACCCAAAAAATTAAAGGAATTGACCCTGCCGTTCCAATACTTTTGGAGGGGACTGTATATTCTTCAATCTCTGAAAAACAAGTTAAAATAATAATAATATTCGATCGTGACTTCTACTTTCTTTGTTACTGCAAGGGTGTATCTCATTGCATGTATCACACTGCCCCTCAGAGGCAAAGACGTCCACAGTAGGAACAGCGATTGTCAATGACACTAAACTCCAGTTGCATCAAGTTCTAGTGTATTGCCGCATGTGGAGAAAGCAAATGTTCCCACCATATAATGACAGTAAAAAAAAAACTAATAAACAAATACAGTGGGGCAAAAAAGTATTTAGTCAGCAACCAATTGTGCAAGTTCTCCAACTTAAAAAGATGAGAGAGGCCTGTAATTTTCATCAGAGGTATACCACACCTATGAGGGGATGACTGAATCTGCAATAGGTAAGCAGCTGTGAAGAAATCTACTGTTCGAGCAATTATTAGAAAATGGAAGACATACAAGACCACTAATCTCCTTCGATCTGGGGTTCCATGCAAGAGCTCACCCCGTGGGGTCAAAATGATCACAAGAAAGGTGAACAAAAATCCCAGAACCACACGGGGGGACCTAGTGAATGACCTGCAGAGAGGTGGGTCCAAAGTAAAAAAGGCTACCATCAGTGATACACTACACCCCCAGGGACTCAAATCCTGCAGTGCCAGATGTGTCACCCTGCTTAAGCCAGTACATGTCCAGGCCCATCTGAAGTTTGTTAGAGGACATTTGGATGATCCAGAATAGGATTGGGAGAATGCCATGGTCAGATGAAACCAAAATAGAACTTATTGGTAAAACTCAACTTGTCGTGTTTGGAGGAGAAAGAATGCTGAATTCCATCCAAAGAACACATTACCTACTGTTAAGCACGGGGTTGGAAACATCATGCTTTTGGGCTGTTTTTCTGCAAAGGGACCAGGACGACTGATCAGTGTAAAGGAAAAAATGAATGGGGCCATGTATCGTGAGACTGGGTGAAAACCTCCTTCCATCGGAAAGGGCATTGAAGATGAAACGTGGCTGGGTCTTTCAGCATGACAATGATCCCAAACACACTGCCCAGGAAACGAAGGAGTGGCTTTGTAAGAAGCATTTCAAGGGAGAGAGTAGAAAGTCTGTGTTGCCCAGCGACAGCCCCAAAACATCACTGCTCTCGAGGCAATTTGCATGGGGGAATGGGCCAAAGTACCAGCAACAGTGTGTGAAAACATTTCAGAAAATGTTTGACATCTGTCATTGCCAACAAAGGGTATATAACAAAGTATTGAGATTAACTTTATAGACTAAATACTTTCCACTATAATTTGCTAATAAATTATTTAAAAATCAGACAATGTGATTGTCTGGATTTCTATTTATTTTTTCATTATTTTATTATTTTTTAGATTTTCTCATTGGTGAGGTATACCTATGATGACAATTACAGGCCTCTCTCATCTTTTTAAGTGGGAGAACTTTGACAATTGGTGGCTAACTAAATACCTTTTTGCCCCACTGTATTTGTTTATTTTTTGAGCAACTGCATTATCACTTAAATCACTTACATATGTATTTATACCCATGTATATTTGACCAGGACACTTATAAAAGAGATGTTTAATCTCTGAGGTTTTCCTGGCCAAATAAAGGTTAAATCAAAATAAATTAAATAAAAAGACTTATACATGCCCATACATACAATCAGATCTTAAAGCCCCATAATTACTACCATACAAATGAATACATACAGTATTTTATAGTGTTCGGAGTGCTGAGTTTTTATTTTGACTTTTGAGATCTGCACAGTATTCTCAAAATTACATTGTATCTTAGTTTTTTTTTTATAATCAATTTAGCTTTGCTAAAGTACCATACAACCTGATTTTTGTTGTAATGTCATTCTGTAAATGAAACTCTACATTTATCAATTTTTAGTGTCAAGTTACACATAATAATTCAAAACTGAAATGAAAAAAATAAGCTGTCAATATTTTTTCATTCAAAGAGAAAATTTAGTGAAAATATGAAGAAATATAAATAAGCATTCTGAGTTTTTCTGATGGGATGTCTTTGTTTTGGCCGAGATGCAAATTTTCCTGACAGTGTTCCTTCCAAAATATCCAGAATGTTCCTGAGTGGTGACGTTAAGGGTTGACATCTCTGTGCAGGTTGTGCAAACATTTACTTAAAAGATTGAACAGTTGGACATGTGCATTCAAAAAATAGAGGTCATATTAAATTCCCCCGTAAAGTTTAGTGCATTTTAGGTTTATCTTGAAATGTCACCTGAAAGCCGAATATCCATAACTTTCTGTGAGTGGTGTATGTGCATTTGAGGCAATGACTTTTTCCTAGAAGGCATTGCTCCAAATAGAATTGTGAGATTTGTGCACATGCTGTCACCAGGCCAACATTTAGATTTTGCCTTTTTTTAGTGTATGGTTGTTTTCTCAGCTGTGCTAGTGAGTGAGACAATGTGTATTTCTCTAAATGAATGAGGTCTGAGAAGCATAAATAGTCCAAATTTACAATTACTGACGAGGAATAAGTGTAATGACTGGGTGCCTTTCATTTTGTTGTAGATGATCAGCCGGATTGAGTATGTACACACAAAGAACTTCATCCACAGAGATATCAAACCAGACAACTTTCTCATGGGCATCGGCCGACATTGTAACAAGGTAAAATGTGTAAGTCTATTTCATTGTAGAGAGAAAAGTTGTTAAACTGCAGGTCAACATCGCTCTCCAATTATTATGGTATTTAAACATGTCTTAACTTGAGTGCCCTGATGGTAAGTACAGCTCGTTGGCTAAAGGGTTGTCCCATGACATATATATTTAGTTAGGGATGTTACTCACGTTACGATAATTATTGCAGTATTGTGGAGAAGCTCACAGTATTGCAGGAAGAATCAGAGTACAGTTGGGCCAGAGAGACGTACTCGGCAAAACCCAAAGACCTTGCTTTTTCTTGCTGGCCAAGTCCTTCTTGATAGTCTTTAGTAGTTTCTGTGCATTTTCCACAGGTTTTTGTGAAACGGGAATCTTCAAATCATGTATTACTGTGCAACTCTACCCATAATAATAATAATAGATAATAATAATAAAAAGAATCATGCTATGCTCATAACAACAAACCTGTCCATGAAGAAATTGTCTTTTTACCAATTAGACAGTATTGGGTAGTGCTACGAACGAATGAGTACCAGTTCAGATTTACTCGCAAATCCACTTGAAAAAAACAAATCCCGACTCAATTTTAACATTTAAATGAAAGCCAATCCACGTACGAATTTTATTCTGACGAGCTGCAATGCTGAGAACTTCGTTTACGCCCACCGCCATTTTGACTTATTGCACATGCACACTTTAACATCATACATGCAAATCAGTTTGCCATTTTGAACTCAAAATAAGCCATTTATGTGAATCGTATAGATCCGAAGAGTTTTTCCTGGTGGGGGCTGTCATCACTGCGACGATGCGCCGTGGCACTGGCGCAATCAGCCTGTGGCATTGCCTGGGAGTTATGGAAGCCCAGATTTCCTTGATCCTTGCTGTCAGTTGTTCTTTGTTTGTGGGTCTGGTGCCCCTCAGTTACCTCTTGATAATACCCCATAGATTCTCAATGGGGTTTAGATACAGCGAGTTGGCTGGCCAGTCAAGAACTGTGATGGCATGGGCATCAAACCAGGTTTTGGTGCTTCTGGCACGACCTTGGACCACTGTTCAACAGTCCAGTCCTCCTTCTCCTTGGCTTAGTTGCGACTCTTCCGACGTTGGCTCAGCAGTGGCTTGACCCGAGGAACCGACAGTTGTAGACCATCTCTCATATGTGTCTGAATGTAGTGGTTTTTGAAGCTCTGACTCCCGCATAATTCCACTCTTTCTGGATCTCTGCTAGATTCTTGAATCTTCTCTGTTTGATAATCCGCTGAAGCCCACGGTCATCTCTTTTGCTGGTGCATCTTCTCCTGCCACATTTTGCCCTTCCTTTGATATGCTTGGACACAGCACTATTTGAACAGTCAGCCTCCTTAGCTATGAACTTTTGTGGCTTACCCATCCTATGAATGGTATCAATGATGGTCTTCTGGCCAGTTGTCAAGTCTGCAGTCTTCCCCATATTGAACCCAACTGAAACAAATGAACCAAACTGAAGCAATTTGACACCTGGGGCTGGAAGCCCAAATTGTTTTTTTTTTTTTTTTTTTTTTTCTTTTTTTTTTTTTTTTACAAATTCATAAAATAAATACTCAATTGTTTAAATTGTGGGCCCTGAATCTATAAAAGTTTAACTTTTTGAATGGAATTATGGAACTAAACATTTCCACGATATTCAAATTTTATGGAAAGGGTCTGTATTTGTTTGGCTACTCTCACCTCTGGAGCAGACATCCTCTATTGCTCATGTTACGTTTTACAAACATTTTTTGTTCATCAGATTAGCCAGTGTCGTATTTGTTGCACTAGTCTTTTGTATTTTCGCGTTGAGGTACTGCGGGTCGTGGCCCTGGTTGTGGTCCCAGCGGAACCGTGAAGCACACGTAACATCGGCGGCAAGAGCTGATCCGCTAGTAAATCTTACATTAATTAGGAAGCATACCTACAATTATTTAATTAGTTTAAGGATGTTAATGTTAAATGTATTAAGCAATGGAGAGATGTTAGGGATTGTCACAGCACTTAATGAACTAACTTCAAATTCAGAAATGGCCAATAAAAACAGAATAATAATGTACTTAATATTTTCTTGGAGAATACATTTGGATTACCCTTAGAAGTTGGTAATAGTGAAACATTAAGTTAAACAGATAATGATTTTAATAAATTCTTTTCCAGAATGAGTGGTTAAAGAGGAGCATGCTATTCATGTTGCACATCTTTAAACTGGCATCATGTGCTGGTGGAGATGGGCCTGGCTCAAGTTGGAGGCCAAAACAAAAAAGCAAAGAAATTAGGCAAGTTTAATTTTAATCTTAAATTTGTACATCAACATGTACGTGAGCGGTGTAGATAAAGGTTTTTTTCTGCTTGTGCAAAAATGTGTATTTTGCTTTATTGTACTCTTCAGTCTTCCAGATTGCTTCATTTATGTTAAAATAAAATACAAACCTCTGGAGGGACCCTAGAGATCCCCCCAGACCTCCCTACAATGTTTCTATTTAATTTTGTTTGCCTTTGGTGTTTGTCTATAACATGCTTTCTTTCAGCATGTTACATTAGTTTACATTTTTATATTCACAATAGATGCTGGAAGTGCAGTGTCTGGGCCCTACACTAACTTGTGGACTAGTAGCACTGGTGATACCAATATTTTCAGTTGGTTGCACCAGCACCCTTTTGAGGAGGTACAGCATGACCATGGCATGCCATACTTCCATATGAAGTAAAGACAGACAGTGACTCGAGATATAGTTCCAAAATATTTTTACTGCGAACAAGTTTCTCTGAAAGAACGGGTGGCAGACAAAACGGGTCAATTAGTTAAAAAAAAAAGGCCTTATTTACATTTTATTTGTTCGACGAGAGGGGCCAGCAGCCAGCTCTTATAGTGAGGTCTCCTAATCCCGCTTCCCCTGGGTAAACCGCTTAAATTTGAGCACTACCACAACCATATGAATGACGTACATTTAAAAACGATATAAAAGTATCGTTTGTGATTATTCACACTCTTTTGCATACATGTAGCAAAACCAAATTACCCATTTAAAATCTTAGTCCCAAACAGGACATCATGTTTTTGTTTGGCAATACGTCCACTACATGTCACATGCATGGATCAACACACTCATAGAAAAGTGTCATTTGACAACTTGGTAAAGTGCCACCGCCACCAATGAAAATTCAATCAATGCTTTTACTGTCTTTATGGGATTTTTTTATTATAGAGTAAAATTCTGATTTAGGGGACAAAATAGCCCCCCCCCGTCCCTGGTTGTCATGGTAATGTGAAGTCTTGTTCGCATTTGCGCACTGTGTATTAAAGGTTGGGGTAAAAAGTGGCTCATTTGCATGTGACAGGACAGCCCACTCAAAACAGGTTGATTTCAACAAGACTGAGTTTGTGTTCTAATTCTTGAAGCATGTCTGACATTTTAAAGGTCCCATATTTTACCAACCCAAATTTTCTAGTATTTGGAATATTATATTAGCTCTATGGTGCCTCAGTAAATGTGAAATATGAATTAAAATCGTCCATGCATTCCTGAGTTACAGATTATTTTATCTACCTCACGAGCAAAGATCTCTGCTCCCGAGGCAACGCTGTCAACATAACGTGTGCTCTCAAGTAGTGAGGTTTGGGTGATCTACATGGAGGCAACCAATCGGAGGAAATGAAAAGCGGATACAAAACTGGGTCAAACAGAGGTACAGGTATGAGCCAAAAAATTTTAATATTGAGGGAAATTCCATTTATTTAATTTTTTTTCTAAAAGTGAAACTTGTATGTTATTAGTTCACCACACACAAAGTCAAATATTTCAAGCCTTTGTTTCAATTTGGGCGATTAGGGCAGAAAAACAAAAAAAAATAAACAAATCGGCCTTTCACAAAATTAGAATATTTCATGTGAACAACAAAAAAAAAGATCTTAAACACAGAAATGTTGGCCTTCTGAAAAGTGTATTAAAGTAATATGCCCTCAGTACTTGGGGCTCCTTTTGTTTTAATTACAGCATCAAGACTGCGTGGTATGGAGGTGATGAGCCTTTGCCACAGTTCAGGTGTTATTGTAGCCCAAGTGGCTTTAATATTGGCCTTCAGATTGTCTGCATTTCGGGGTTTCTGTTCCCTCATCTTAATCTTGGCAATACCCCATAAATAAAAAAATAAAAAAACGGGGTTCAAGTCCGGCGAGTTTGCTGGCCAATCAAGTACTGTTATGCCATGGCTATTTAACCAGGTATTAGTAGTTTGTGGGCAGGTGCCAAATCCTGCTAGAAAATAAAATCGTCTACAAAAAGCTTGTCAGCAGCGGGAAGCTTGAAATGCTCTAAAATTTCCTGGTAGACAGCAACGTTGAATGTGGACTTGATAAAAGACAACGCACCCACACCAGCAAATGACATGGCTCCTCCCCAAACCATTACTGACTGTGGAAACTTCACACTGGACTTCAACTAGCTTGACTTTTGTGCTTCCCCAGTTTTCCTCCAGACTCTGGGACCTTGACTTCCAAATGAAATGCAAAATTTACTTTCATCTGAAAAGAGGACTTGGGACCACTGGGCAACAGACCAGTACTTTTTCTCCTTTCTCCTCTCTCCGTGTGCCTCAGGACAGACGCTTCTGACGTTTTTGGTTCAGGAGTGGCTTGGCACATGGACTTCTACAGCTGTAGCTCATGTCATGCAGACGTCTGGATGTTGTGGTTCTTGATGAACTGACACCAGCCTCAGTCCACTGCTTATGAAGCTTCCCAAGATTTCTGAATCGCCGTTGCTTGACAATCCTCTCAAGGTTTTCCCCTTCCTCTTACCACTCTGTTAATGTACAGTGGGTACGGAAAGTATTCATACCCCCTTAAATTTGTCACTCTTTGTTATATTGCAGCCATTTACTACAATCATTTAAGTTCATTTTTCCCTCATTAATGTACACACAGCACCCCATATTGACTGGAAATAAACAGAATTGTTGAATTTTTTGGCGATTTATTAAAAAAGAAAAACTTAAATATCACACAGCCATAAGTATTCAGACCCTTTGGTGTGACACTCCTATATTTAACTCAGGTGCTGTCCATTCCTTCTGATCATCATTGAGATGGTTCTACACCTTCATTGGAGTCCAGCTGTGTTTGATGATACTAATTGGACTTGATTAGGAAAGCCACACGCCTGTCTATATAAGACCTTACAACTCACAGTTCATGTCAGAGCAAATGCGAATCATGAGGTCAAAGAAACTGCCTGAAGACCTCAAGAGACAGAATTGTGGCAAGGCCCAGATCTGGCCAAAGATACAAAAAAAATTTATGCTGCACTTAAGGTTCCTGAGCACAGTGGGCCTCCATAATCCTTAAATGGAAGACGTTTGGGACGACCAGAACCCTTCCTAGAGCTGGCCATCCGGCCAAACTGAGCAATCGGGGGGAAGAGCCTTGGTGAGAGTGGTAAAGAAGAACCTAAAGATCAATTTGGCTGCGCTCCAGTCAGGAGATGGGAGAAAGTTCTAGAAAGTCAACCATCACTGTACCCTTCCACCAGTTGGGGCTTTATGGCAGAGTGGCCCGACGGAAGCCTCTCCTCAGTGCAAGACACACAAAAGCACGCATGGAGTTTGCTTTAATAAAAAAAAAAAAAAAAAAAAAACACCCGAAGGACTCCAAGATGGTGAGAAATAAGATTCTATAACTTTTTGGCCTTAATTATAAGCGGTGTGTGTGGAGAAAACCAGGCACTGCTCATCACCTGTCCAATACAGTCCCAACAGTGAAGTATGATGGTGGCAGCATCATGCTGTGGGGGTGTTTTTCAGCTGCAGGGACAGGACAACTGTTTGCAATCGAAGGCAAGATTAACGCGGCCAACTACAGGGATATCCTGGACGAAAATCTTCTCCAGAGTGCTCAGGACCTCAGACTGGGCTGAAGGTTCACTTTTCAACAAAACAATGACCCTAAGTGCACAGCTAAAAATAACAGACTGGCTTCAGAACAACTCAGTGACTGTTCTTGAATGGCCCAGCCAGAGCCCTGACTTAAACCCAATTGAGTATCTCTGGAGAGACCTGAAAATGGCTGTCCACCAATGTTCACCATCCAACCTGACAGAAATGGAGAGGATCTGCAAGGAAGAATGCCAGAGGATCCCCCAATCCAGGTGTCAAAAATCATTCATCATTCCCAAAAAGACTCATGGCTGTCTTTGCTCAAAAGGGTGCTTCTACTATATACTGAGCAAAGGGTCTGAATACTTATGGCTGTGTGATTTGTTTTTCTTTTTTAATAAATCTGCAAAAATTTCAACAATTGCGTTTTTTTTCTGTCAATATGGGGTGCTGTGTGTACATCAGTGAGGGGGGGAAAAAACAAATGATTTTAGCAAATGGCTGCGATATAACAGAGTAACATTTTTTTAACGGGGTCTGAATACTTTCCATACCCAATGTACTTTGAGACCGCTATGTGAGCATCCAGCTTCTTTTGCAATTTCTTTTTGAGACCTTTTCTCCTTATGGTGTCTGATGGTTTTCTGGACAACCGCGAAGTCAGCCGTCTTCACGCTACACTAGATAAGCTAGCCCGGCTGATCGTCGTGCCTGCCTGGTGGCCATTTTGGGAAGGTCGTCGTTACCGTGGAGGCAACGGCGCGTTACTCTCGTTTACATTTAGACAAACAAAAACAGCTTTCATGTAGTATTTGTCTGGCACTGTCTACCCAAACGTGGATATTTCAATTCACTTAAAACTTTAGAATACACCGTGCAGTAAATTGCAAATGTTGTAGTTTTGACTGTGCATACGCACACACACAAAAACACACACAGCAAAATCAGAATTTGCACATTAACATTTGATGTCAATTTTTTTTTATTGATGCTCATGCTGTGGTTAAAAAAAATCTGAAGTTACTCAGCACTTGAGTAATTATTTCACTCTGTACGTTTTAGCAATTTTTTGGACAACCTTTTACTTTTACTTGAGTCACATTATTGTCAAGTCACAATACTCTTACTTGAGTGCAATATTTGGCTACTCTACCCACCTCTGGACTGGACACCCTCTGTTGCTACTCTTGCGTTTAAGCAACATTTTTGCTCATCAGATCAGTCAGGGTCATGTTTGTTGCACTGCTCTTTTGTATTTTCGCGTTGAGGTGGTGCGGGTCGTGGCCCTGCTTGTGGTCCCAGCGGAACTGTGGACCACACGTAACATCGGTGACAAAAGCTGATCCGCTAGTACATCTTGTATTAATTAGGAAGCGTGGCTGCAATTTATCTAATTAGTTTATGGATGTTAATGTTTAATGTATTAAGCGGCGGAGGGATGTTAGGGACACCGAATTAACTTCAAATTCAGAATGGACAATGAAAACGGAATAATTTTGTACTTAATATTTTCCTGGAGGATGCATTTGGGATTAGCCTTTTAAATTGGTAATAGTGAAAAATGAAGTGAAACGGAAAATTATTTTAGTCAATTCTTTTCCAGAATGAGAGTGCTTAAAGAGGTGGATGCTATTCATGTGGCACAACTTTAAGCAGGCATCAGGTGCAGGCAGAGATGGGCCTGGCTCAAGTTGGAGGCCAGAACAAAAAAGTAAAGAAATTTGGCAAATTTAATTTTAATCTAAAATTTGTACATCAACATGTACTCTAGCGGTGTAAATAAGTTTTTCTTCGTGAAGAAAATATTTTTTTTTGCCTTATTGTATGCTTTAGAGTCTTCCAGATTGCTTAATTTGTTAAGATAAAAAGCATGTCTGGGAGTGTTTGCATGTCTAATAATAGATATTAATTCCCCAAACTTGAATATTATTTCATACCTTGCATTCGGTACATACAATGCAAGTTTGTTGCTAATGGCAAGCAAATATACAATATATCGTAAACCTTCTGTACAACGCTGGTTCCCAGGTTTTGCCTGATCCTCATGCAATTATGGACAAAAGGGACCTAAATCCATGCACACGTATATATCCAACACTTGTCCAGCCTGTGGCATCCAGACTAATGTTCTGTAAGATTTCATTGTAAAAGATTTGTACATGCATCACAGTAAAGTCCTCATAAATTAAATTCAAATGCAACGTACATTTTATCGATTTATTTTAATTTTATTTTTATTAAGACTCCCATATTTACAGATGGAGTATAGTCAGGACTGCTTTGGTGATTGCTTTTTGTGCCTAGTGTGAACAATATAAAGGCTTAATTAGAATAATATATTATCTAATATTATAATGCAAAACAAAATCATAAAGTTAAGCGCCTCACCATTATATAAATTGTCAAAAGCACACTATCGTTGTGAGTAGGGTCCACTTGTCTCGCCTAATTGCTGTGATCCAAAGCTTTCGACCAGCTTCAGGTTTCAGCAAAAGCTCTTTGGCTCATTCTTATCAAATCTACATGTACAGCTGATGACGCAACACAACACTACCATTGTTAAAGAATGAAAACATGTGCAACCCATTCATAAATACTTCCATTGTAATTTTTCATACGTTTTTATCGCAATATATACAGTTATCGGTGAAGGATTCATTTTATACAGGGAATAGACATTTAGGTCACATCGCCCAGCCCCTATGCTCGACCCACGTACACATTCCCCACCTAAGTGTAAGAACTGGATTGGTCATGCATGCACCCCAATCTGCACGCGTGACCACTCGGCCCATGCTTAATCCAACTGTTTCACAAGTAGTGCTTTATTTTTTTTATTTTTTATTTTGTGTGAGAAGTGTGAATTTATGCATTTGATATTCTTGTATTGTGACCTTTATACAATTAGTCAATGAATAAGAAGCAGTTTACCATTGGAAATAGTTGTTTTTAAATAAGTTCACTTGAAATTAGTTAATTACAAAATCCTGATTTTGCTGACAAGCAAAGTAAACAGAATTTTGCAAGTGGAAACAAAAGTTGCTCTCTTAATGCACACAAAACATACCGAAAATGTACCTATCCTAGGTACGGACTGTACCACGGGTTACCTATACCGTCCCAACCCTAGTATGGCTAGCCTACCATACAGGCCGCATTGATGGATTGCTGGAAAGCTGGAGCTCTGACATGGTGAGCTTCGGCTTCTTAGTCACCTCCCTGACTCAGGCCTTTCTCCCACAATTGCACAGTTTAGACAGGCTGCCAGCTCTAGCAGGAATCATGGTTGTTTCAAAATTCCATTGATGGATGAAGGTGAACGCTGCTCATTGGCGGAACAATTTCTGTACTCTTCCCCAGATCAGCCTCCACAAAATCTCTGCAGAGCTGTCATGTCAAGTATTAGGCAAGTATTTGTTAAAATTGATAAGAGTAGCTAATTTTCTCTTTAAAATAAACAGCCTAGTAAAAATCTGTTAGCTTAGTATTGTGTCTCCTTAAAATTGGCGACATTTTCAGACATCAATGGCAGGGAATGAGTTAATGTACTTTTAAATTATAGGTTCATTTTCTCAAGTGACGAAGCAGAGTTGACGTACTAATTCGTTTACGGTTTTTGGTCCCTGTATGACTGTCTAGCATTGTATATACAGGAACAGTATTTTACTCCATAAACATATAGTTTGCCTGCTATTTTGCTCTTCAAAATTGGCTAATCTTGACTATAGCGCGGTTCCGGCCAGACTAATGTGACAAATATACTGGCCCAGCTAGTCATTTGTTTTGCGACGTCATGTGATAGCTTAGCGATTGGCATTGTGTTCCCGTCTTTCTCTTATCCTCTGCCTGTCTTCAGTTTTTACAATACTTGCCTCAAAATAGCATGCAACAAGCATTCCCCCCCACGAACAGCGGAAAGTAGCGAGGTTGGGTGAAAATAGGGACCCTCTGTTTAATTGTCATTATTTTGCCAAGTATGTCCAAAAAATACCCAAGGAATTTGTCTCCTGTAGTTGGAGCCGCTCTAGTACGACGACAGAGAACACATTTGAGACATAAAGACATTGAGAAAAACAGTCACTGAGCAATAAAGCGTTATTAGTTATCTGGTAATGCGGGTACAATATATATATATTTTTGGGGACAATTGTGCAAAAAGATGCAGTGTCCTCTACCACTTAGAGCAGTTTGAATGACTAATATAGCAATAGTCCGGCGCAATGGCCATTGTGGAAAGGGTGCCGAGACAATAAGGAATGTATGCAGTTTAAAATGACGAGTAGTGTGATAATCTGGGACAATGTTTATTGTGCAAATGTTGCAGATAGTCCTCAGTCAGTGTGCAAGTGGTGAAATGCTACTCTGGCATGAGTGGCCAGTATTGGTCAACAACAGATATAGAAATAGTGCAGCTTGGCGACGATGATGATGGAAAAACCATGGAGTTCCCATAATTCAAAGCGACATGCAAATTTGACTTATTCCAGTAGCAAAGATGTTCATATTTGTCATTTTGTTACCAGTAGTTTGTTCAATGCCAATGCAGTGAGGTAATTGATTCTGTGAAAAAATTTTTTTAAACAGGTTGCCCTTATTTAAGAATCAAGGCAACTGACGCTGCATGCTGGCTGTGCATTTGTCCTTGAAAAACAGCGTAAAATGGGTCGTTCAAAACACTGTTCAGAAGATTGTTCTTTGATTAGGAAATTAATAAAAGCGGCGGAAACCTATAAAGAAGTGCAGAAAATGGTAGGCGTTCAGCTAAAATGATATCCAACGCTTTAAAATGGCAAAAAACAAAGGCGCGCAAGAAAAAAAAACGACTATTCAAATGGATCGGAGAATGACCAAACTGACAAAGGCTCGACCAATGATCAGGTCCAGGAGGATCAAAGAAGATCTAAGGTTGCCTGTGATTACTGTACAATCAGACGACATCTATGTGAAGCTAAGCTACCAGCAAGAAGTTCCCACAAAGTCCCATTGTTAATAAAAGTGCTGAAGCGGTTACAATTCGCCAAAGAACACATTGACTGGCCTAAAACGAAATGGCGTAATATTTTGTAGACTGTGGAGTAAGATTGTTCTATTTGGGGTCTAAGGGCCACAGATAGTTTGTCAGACCTCCTGCAAACACTGAATTAAAGCCACAGTACACAGTGAAGACGGTGAAGCATGGTGGTGTAAGCATCATGATATGCGGATGTTTCTCGTACTATGGTGGTTGGTCCTATTTATCGCATACGAGGGATCATGGATCATTTTGAGTACATCAGAATACTGGAAGAAGTCATGTTGCTGTATGCTGAAGAGGAAACTCCTTTGAAATGGGTGGTTCAACAAGACAATAACCCCAAACCAAACACACCAGCCAGCGAGCAATATCATGTTCCAGACAAACAGCATTCAAGTAATGGAGTGGTCAGCACAATCCCCAAACCTTAATCTCATAGAAAACATGTGAGCTGACATAAAAAATGCTGTTCATGAATCAAAACCAAGAAATACAGAGGAATTGTGGAACATAGTACAATTGTCTTGGGCTGCAATACCTGTTGACCGGTGCCAGAAGTTGGTCAACTCCATCAACCACAGATGTGAAGTAGTTATCAGAAACCGTGGTTATGCAACTAAATATTAGTTTGAAATGAAAGTTGAATCTTGAAGCATTTCTTAGTTTATACAGTACATTTTGAGTTTGTAAAGACAGATGTCAACACTGCTTTTTTTTTTTTTTTTTTTTTAATAAAACACGCCCCTTTCAGTTAATGATTCAGTTTCACAGAATCAGCAGCATGCGTGTCATGCCTGTTGGGTCTGTTGGTTTTCTGTACCTTTACTAAACAGTCTAGAAACTTACTTGCCGTGTAGAAATTGAAATTCTAACAAAAACAGTGCTTTATCTTGCTAGTGATGTGGGACTGCCATTATTTTGAACACAACTGTATATGCTTATTTTTCATTTATTAATGATTTATGGCACTGTGTCATCATCAAGCTTTGGGTATGAGGTGTGTGTATTAGAGATCTCCAAGTCAATTCCACTGGCTATTCAGCAATGTTCTGTACGACATTGCTTGGTAATAGTAAATGATTCTTTACGCTGAAGTGTACACACTTGCAGGCGCCGGCCGTCACTGTGTTCAGCATGACATGTTATGTATGTTACGTTATTTCGGTAGTTTTATTTTGTTGAAAAAAAGTATTTTGGTTCAAAACCAACAATGGACTTGGGTTAATTTTGGCTGAAATATTTCCGCGCTTGAAATTTTACTAGAAATAACACACTGTATTTAAGCATGGAAGGCTTTATAAGGAGGTGTGTACAGGGCTCTACACTAACCTTTGCACGACTAGTACTGGTGCAACCAACTTTTTCAGTTGGTCGCACCAGCACATGATTATGGTTACATTTTTGAGGAGGTACAGCATGACCATACCATACTTTTGAATGACAGTGACTAGAGCTATATTTGCTAAATATGTTACTATGAACAGGTATATTTGCTAAATATGTTACAATGAACAAGAAGTTTGTCCGTAAAAACCGGTGGCATACAAAACGGGTCAATTAAATTTAAAAAAAAAAAAAAAAAAAAAAAAAGAATGCTTTTAAGTGATCATTTGTTTGACTCAGAGGGGCCAGTTTTTATGAGGACCCTCTTAATTCTGCGCATTACCAAAACCATATGATTAACATGCATTCAAAATTGATTTCATAAGTGTATCACCACCATATAAAAGTATCGTTTGCTTATTCACGCTATTTTGCAATTTATTTGCTCTCAAAACAAACTATTTTACCCATTTAAACTCATAGTCCCAAATAGAAAATGGATACATCATTACTACTGCAATTATTGTATTTTATTTTAATAGTTTTTTTCCCCATACAATCTTTTTTTAAGGGGTCTGGGCTTTTTACCTTTTGCACATATAGTATCTGAATATGTCTGTTATAAACAGGGTTTAGACAGACAGACAGGTTAGCTTTGCTAGCTTCATAAGAAAGTTAGTAAAACCGTTGCACATGGGTCTGTGTTTGTAATGAGTGAAATGAAAACGAGAGACAAATTAAGCAGGCAATATTTGCAGTTAGCGGCATAGCCTCCCCACATACACGCACTCACACACCCACCCTCGTAAATTTGAAACGATCATGTGAGACGTCACTCGGGGAAACAACTTGTTTTTTTCCCATGACAAATGTAGCAGCTTTGATTATCCATCCATCCATTTTCCGTCCTGTTTATCCTCACTAGGGTCGCGGGTGTGCTGGAGCCTATCCTAGCTATCTTTGGGCGAGAAGCGGGGTACACCCTGAACTGGTCACCAGCCAATCGCAGGACACACATAAACACACAACCATTCACACTCACATTCACACCTACGGGAAATTTAGTCCTCAATCAACCTACCATGCATGCTTTTGGGATCTGGGAGGAAACCAGAGTATCCAGAGAAAATCCATGCAGGCACGGGGAGTACATGCAAACTCCACGCAGGCGAGGCTGGATTTTAACCCGGGTCTCCAAAGCTATGAAGCAGATGTGCTAACCAGTCGGTCACCATGCCACCCAGCTTTGGTAATGTTTTGTGTAAAAAGAAAAGCGGTAGGTGACTTGCATCAGGAGGAGTTAACGGTTTACCGGACTTCACAAGGTAGGTGCCGGCTAGCTAGCTAGCTTGCTTACCAGTAGTCCAGATGAGTTGACTGCTCACACAAATAAATAACGGCCCAGCGTCAATATAGGTACGTGGTGGCTACTGGCCAGGCACAGCGGTGTACTGGCCTCCCTGATGCGCATATGTGGGGCGCGTGTACGCAAAGATGCGGTGGATAATGATGTGTCCTAACTGGAAGAAGCAGTCAATTATGTTACAGCAGGCAGCCAATCATATTGCAGCGGGTCACTTTTAACTCAAATTAAATTCACAACGATGATTGACACGGTGTCACAGCGCTCTCTCGGACAGGAAGCGATTGCAGTGGAAAAAAGGCAACTTTCAACCATTAAAACATGCTCTCGCTCAAATGCAACACGATGGAAATTTTTAATCACACAAGCTGAAAAAAAGGTCACGTGACCAATTTGATCGCCGTCTCGAGCCCTCGTGTTTGTGTTGTATTTCCAAGAAAAACAAAATTATTTTTCTTTGGTTGATATTTCAGTTTGGACACAGCAGTGTACTGTCAAGGCTACTTTCTTCTTCGTCTCATTTCCTTTTATACACCCCGCATCTAGGCATTCCTTTCTGTAGTGCCCCTAGTGGTTGGAGAAGGCGCCACAGTATGTGTGTGTGTGTTGTTGTTTGAAGCACGTTTATTGACGTTTAAGATGTCTGTCAGTCTGGTAAATGGCAAATGAGGAGGCTAGTGAGAAATTATCACTGAGAATGTGTGTATGACTCATTTGTGATCGCCGTGTGCTTTGAAGCCTTTCAAGCTGGTTAGCTTAGCTCACTAGTTGCTAACGACAACAGTTGACTATGAGGAGTGTAAGCTTGAGTGAACAAGAGGAGAACCAGTGACATTATCAACCACTGGATGCTGTTTCAGGCTCATGTTTGTGCTACAAAGAGCAGGTTTGTTCATTTATTTAGCTCTGTATTATTCCCACGATTCCTAAATGATTTTCTCATGAAAAACCTCAGAGTGCTTAATTTGTATTTGTATTTAACTGTTTAGAACAGGGATTCTCAAATGTTGGGTCCAGCTAGGGACTCCATACATTGGAGAAATTGTTCCAAGGAACCCCTCCTAATTCTAACACCAATTAAACATCTCTTTTCAAGGAAAAATCTGGCCAAACAAGTAAAATCATAGCTGAAATCATAAATAACAATAAGATGCTTTTTTCCCTTTTGTTTTATTGCAGACTAGGGATGAAGCTCGGATTGTTTCAGGCGATCCAGAGGGAGTCGACTCATCTGACTCATAGTCCATTAGAGCAAAACGTATAGTACGGTACACAATAGGACACAAAAGGAAAGTACAAGAGAAAATATTTATATTTAATGACCATAATTAGTTTTTACCCAGTTCCCTTAAAAAAAAATGCAGGTCTTTATTTCACAGTCACACTGGATGAATTTTTGCAAGAGTTACTGAATCGATTTTCAGCCACTGAATCGTTTCTGATCGTATCGTTCTAAATAAACCAATATTGCCCTTGAGTTATATGGAATCGTTGCCTAAACCCATCGTTGCACCTCTAACGATTATATTTAATGACGTTTTGTTCAGCATTGTCAACAGGGTTATATTGAGCAATGTATTTTAGCACTGTTTTTGTTTTTCAATGTGTTGTACCCTGACCAATGCTCATGACTTGCACCACCTCTATCATGAGAAAGACCAGGAAATAATCTTCCTTGTCAGACTGCTCTGCTTTGTTTGGGGGTATTTGCTACTTTTGATGTGATACAGTACTGTTGTTTAGCGATACTAAATCCATTGATTTTCGTTGCTTTAAAGGTTTTGTTACAGATGTAACTGTGGTGTAATTGGTCTTTCCCAGAATGTCTGCTATTGCTTGTTTGGGGAAAGTTAGTGAATATCCACCAATGCCTCTTATGTTGCCACACTTAAGAGACTAAAAATAACAAAGCATGCTTATATGCTGCCCCACTATATAGTACATCAGTTTAACCCAGAAAATGGTTTTGTGTTCTAATATTGCTATATTGTACAACCGTTGCCATCTTATTTACAGTATCATCATGCTGGAGAATTTGTCAAAAGGACATAACATTGTATGTGTTTAGTATTTTATTGCTCTGAAGCAAGGACAATACCTGTGTTTACTGTTAGAAAGCGGATTAATTTCTCTAAATGATGCCCCATTTGAAAGGAACATCTGAATTACGTACATTGCAACCTTTTAAAAAGTTTATTCTGCTGTTGCAATTGCTTGGTGTAACAAGGAAGGAGAGAAAAAAGCCACTTCCACCTTATTCTTTCAACAAACGGTCAAGAGTATCAGTTGCTAGTGGAAGAACCAACAGCTTGGCACTTTATGCTGTGGAGTGGCAGTTTATTCTTCTGTCAGGTATCATCAAAATTGTAAGCCAATCTGATTGTTCTGGTCGTAAACGGCATGCCAAAACCGAGGTGGTCTGTTGGTTTACAGTCGGGACTGTTCTAATTTCTATCTGTCTGTGTTAAGATTGCCTTTGTTGATGACAAGACAAGTCATGAGATTGGCTGTTTACTGTCCATTCTGGATTCCCTTTCCTGTTCAAATGCCAGGTTTTTCATGATATAAAATAAGGAGCCAAAATAAATCATAAAAAAAAAAATCCACTTTTTATGTGCCGCTAGAATGTGTACAACTCAATTGGAAAAACTGACATTTAATTCAATTTAATGCTTTGTTGCACCACCTTTGCTTTTATTTCAGAAATTAGTTTTTTTGTGTAGGACTATTAGTGTGGGACATACCTGAGGAGGCCTGTCATGATAATTATTGTACAGACTTATTGTTTGATCAATAAAATGGACACGATCGTTTTTCCGGGCTCGATAAATTGTCATTGTTGCGGTGGGCGCATCACACAGGGAGCTGACAGAGTTGGGGGGGCTGTATCATTAGCCGCTAGTCGGCTCATGGAACGCCGGCGGACCAGTTCACTCTTGCAGGTGTTGACTCCGTCCTATACTCCACCGCATTGCTCCATGAGCAGCACGTAGATTCACACAACGGAGACACTTAAAGGTCCCATATTTTGGCTATTTAGAGCTCCATTGGCTGACTCTCTAACATGGACTCAGTATAAAAGTGTCAGTTTCATTTAAAAAAAAAAAACTATTAAAAAAAACACCTTGGGTTTGTTTGTGTCCAGAAAAGGGCCCTCTGACAGCTACGTCCATTTTGACGCAGTTTTGTATCCGCTTTATCCATATTTGGCTAAGACCGCCCCCTTTCCTCTGATCGGTTGCCTGCATGTAGAAGACCCACAAACACGTTTATTTACTGCACTGGCTTTGTAACGGAGAGGTAGGCGGAGATCTTTGCTGGTGACGTAGATAAGCTGGAAATTCGAATGATGATCTGGGATTTCAGGCTTTCTGGGCAGAAAAATTAAGAATGCGTGGACTTTTTAAATTCATATTTCACGTTTGCTGAGGCACTACAGAGCCAATATTACATCCAAAATACGAGAAAAATTTTGGTTTGGTAAAATATGGGACTTTTAAAGCTGTAGTATGTAACTTTTGGCGCGCCCCCTAACCTCGAATTCTGCTTTACAACAGAATAGAGCTGTTGCTTCAATATGATGTCGACACCATTTTTACTGTGTTTTGAAGGACATGCGTCATTTCAGTGGCATCATTTGCAGTGTTCAACCAACCAGGCCAATGTGGAAAATGAATAGGGCATTCAATAAACATAAAAAATAAGACACTGACAAATATAGCAAGATGTTAGAGAAGATGAATGGATTAATCAGCATTGTCATCTCCTCTAGTGTCGTGGCTTGGGTGAAAAATACTTTTTGTTAAAACAAGAAATTGTGGTTTATAGCTTTAAAGGAAAATTAACTCTTATGTACGCTAGCCAACGAGCTAGCAAGCTAGCGATTTAAGGAGCCAAACAGTTCCCTTCACTGCGGTGACATCGTATAAAACGTCAGCGCTTCGCTCAGAGTTGGTGTGTGTGTTAAGGCCTTTTCACACTGCAGTTGGCGCAAGGTGTCTGATGCCCTCGACTTTCCCATTCATTGTGTATGTGCTGAGGGGACAGCAGCGTGACGCAGTCCTCTAAGAGAAAGATATTCTATTCTGGAGCGGTGACGTCAGAGAGCTCCTGGGAATGGCAATGGGAGGGGGGCTGGCAGTGATTTGTGAGTGCTATTTTGGCGGACTTGTACTGTAAACAGCCAGGGGGAAATGGAGGAAGGCATAGTAATTGCGGTATCCCACTATCCCGAACTTAAGCCCAGTAGAAAAAGGATATACTGAGACATCTCTGCAGGAGGCTAAGTCGTTTAAAACGTCAGCGTCTCTCTCTGCGTTGTTTTGTTGGTCCCCAATTAACACAAACACGGGAAAGTTAACTGTTTATTAAGCATAACTTCAGCAGCACACTTTATTTAGCCAGAAGTTGCCTACAGTGAACGTCAACATATATTTGATTGACAGGTGAAGGGCTTGTCTTCAACGGACAAACCAGTCTTGCAGCTCGAGGGCGGACCTTATTTTTCAGAAAGCCTGGCTCTCAGTCTCTGCTCTAATTTATCCAAGAGAGTTCTATAGGGTTGAGGTTCTGCAGGCCAGTCAAATTAATCCACATCAAATTCTATCATCCGTGTCTTTATTAACTTAGATTTGTGTACTGATGCATCTCTAAACTGTTGCCATAAATTTGGAAATGTCCAAAATAATAGCCCCTGAGCTCCGGGTAAAGGAAGTTCCTTCCGCGTACCAAGAGATTTTGGACACTCAGTTTGGGGATTACCCCGTCCTGTTCCAACATGTCTGTGCATCAGTGCACAAAGCAAGGTCCATACAGACATGGATGAGAGAATTTGGCATGGAAGAATTTGACTGGCCTGCAAAGAGTCCTGCTGTCAAGCTGATTGAACACCTTTGGGTTGATTTCAAGTTGCGAGTGAGCCAGGCTTTTTAGTCCATCATCAGTGTGTGACCTCATAAATATGCTCCTGGATGAATGGGCAAAAATTCCCATAAACTCACTCCTAAACCTTGTTGAAAGCCTTCCCACAAGAGTTGAAGCTGTAAGGGTTAAGGGTATACAAACATTGTATTAAACCATATGGATTTAGGATGGGATATCAGTTAAAATCATGTGAGTCAAGGCAGGTGAGCGAATAATTTTAGCAATATCATGTATTGTCATGTATAGTATATAGGGTTGTGCATCGAGAACCGATTGGAACGGGGACTAACATTCCGGTTCTCCCGGAACCGTTCAAATTTTAATATTTCCATTCCCAGTTTTGATGCCCAGTTCTCCAGCTGCGAAGAAGTGGCAAAAAACAATGAAGAAGTGGCATAAACCAAGGAAGAATGCGCACGATGACGTGCTTGTGCCCAACAGCGCCCGCGGTGAACAAAAGTGTATCTTAACTTCGTTAAAATAAAAAAGTTTAAATTAATGACCAGTCGCCTCAGTGAACATTTAGAATAAGATTACATTGTGCAAAGGAGGCTTTCAGGATGTGTAGCATCTGACGTGCTCCGAGCCTCAGCCTACCCCGCGCATAGCTTCAGTGAAGTCAACTCAGTGTCAACTGGATGAGTGAAACTGTAAAATAAGTCTATGCCATCATTGAGAAAGATAACAAAGTAAACGGTTGCTTGCACTTTTGCGCTGATGGGTTTTAGTGTTTATTTTAAGTCTTCAAAGCAACGTAAGTGTCGAGGACATAAAGCTTAATTTAACATTGGGCTAAAACTTCACCGTAGCAACTTTACATCACAATGAATTAAGACAAAATTCACAAACGTCTCACAGTATCACAAACACTAACCTTGTTACTTATCGGTGGGTAGGGAAAGGAATCAGTTTTTTATAGCATTTGGTTCCATCCATTAAAAAAAATATATATTTTTTTTAAGTCGCCGGTGCCGTGTGAAGTTACTTTTCGTGCCAAAATGCTGAGTACCCTTCAAAATAAAAGGCTACAAGCTTAAAACAGGAAGTCAAGTTAAAAGCTGCACATATAAACCATTTGATGTAATGAAACAGTCCCAAATAACTATTTTAGCAATGCTATATTTAACTTTTAACTTTTTTTTTTTTTTTAACTTTTTTTTTTTTTTTTTTAGCGCCTGTGCGCAGCCCTCTTCAGATCACCATGCAGATGTTCGATTGGATTCAAGTGTGGACTTGTTTTTGTTTTTTTTGTGTGTGCATGCTTTGGGTCATTATTATGCTGAAAGATGAAGTTCATCTTCAGCTTTCAGCTAGCAGTGCCTGAAGGTTTTGTGGTAACACTGACTGACTGGTATTTGGAATTGTTCATAATTCCCTCCACTTTGACTAAGGCCCCAGTTCCAGCTGAAGAAAATCGGCCCCAAAGCATGACGCTGCCACCACCACAATGCTTCAGTGTAGGTATAGTGTTCTTTTGATGATATCCAGTGTTGTATTTGCACGAAAAGCAGGTTTTGGCATTATGGCCTAAAAGTTCAACCTTGGTTTCATCAGACAGTAACACATAATTTTCCAATATGCTTTAGGCGATTTCAAGCGTGTTCTTGCAACATTTAGTCGGGCTTGGGTTTTTTTCTTTGTAAGGTACGGCTTCCGTCCTGCCCTCCTACGCCACAGCCCAGACATAAGAAGATTGTTGTCACATGTACTGAACAGCCAGAACTCGGCAGAAATTTCTGCAGCTCCTTCAATGTTGCTGTCTGCCTCTAGGCAGCCTCCCTGACCACTTTTTCTTGTCTTCATTTTGGAGGGAGGTCCAGTTCCTGGTAATGTCACTGTTGTGCCATATTTTCTTCACTTTATAATGGCTGTTTTCACTGTGTTCCATTGTCTATTTAATGCCTTGTAAATTATATAGCCAGCTCCTGAGTGATACCTTTTATCAATCGGTTTCATCTGAGGCTATGGAAGCGGTCTGCTGGCTATGGCTTGTGCAGTAAGATGTGACAACAAAAAATGTCAGAAAAAGCCTAGTACATTTAATTATAGTTACCGTTAATCAAACAATTTAAATGGTGGCGTGTGTGCTGATTCCCATTTAACGGTTTTGTGATTGGTTCATTCTGAACACGACCACATCCCCACTTAGAAGAGGGTGTTGCACACCCTCCCTCTCTAAAATCTTTTTTTTTTTTGGGTGGTGGTTGGAAAAATTAGGCGACATTTAATTTTGGAGAAAATTTAAATGATTTGTCTCTATCTTTTTTTGTTACAAAAACCTGGCATTTGAACAGGTCTGTGTAGACTTTTTTTTTTTTTTGTATATCCACTGTAGTCATGCAGTTGTTGACTGCAAACCTATAGAAGGCTAGAGTTCGCAAAAGCTGAAAGTGTGAGGATCAGCACCTGATTGTCAGTACCTGGAAAAGAACGAGTCGATGGCCACAGCAGAATAAGAGCTGTTAGACAAGCAGTGAAAACTCAGTACATTTTACATGGGCGTAAGACACATACTCAGCTGTGCTGCTCATCCCACAAATACATATTCCTTAAAAATGATGTCATTTAAAGGGGAAATGGGCAGGCTTTCCAACCATATACAATATATTGCCAGGCATTGTTATGGATAAAACCAAAAACATTTCTTTTGTTTACATTTAAATAGATCTTGGACATTTAACTGAATGCTAAAGCTAAAAGTACGATTGTTGTAAGGTTGTAGTTATCATTTTATTCTCGACCTATCTTACCGCACTAGGTCTTAAGAGCAATTATTGCAGCCCACAATCAAGGTGTATATACCATTTTGTTGCCAGTCTGCTCTGGCTTTTTTTAAAAGCGGTCATCAGAGAGGATACTGAAGTTTTACCTTCTTGTACAGGGTTGATCTTTCCATGGTTGTCTTGACAGAAGAAAATCACACCTGTGATTCTTCTTGACAGATGACAGTTTGATCATTACATACAGCAAATATACCCCAAAAAGGGCCTTTTGGTTTTAGGTCCAACCTTAATTACACAAGAGGTGCTTGCTTAGTTGTACAGAACCAATTGGTATCAAACTAAGTGGGTACAACCAGAAGTGCCTGTTGTACTCTTGTTAACTGTGACTAAAGGTGGATAGAGGCTGTGTGATTTTTTTTGACCCCCTGCCCCTCTACTGTCTGCCCTAGTGTTTAGACTCGTCAGTGGGGAAGAGGAAAAGAAGCTTGGCGGTTAGCTCTTCTCAGGACCCATCTTTCTCAGGATTAAACCAGGTGTGACCTTTACCGCAACACCAGCTGCCTCACAACAGCAGTTGTCGCTTCGCAATTATAATTAACTATACAGGCATAGTGAATGACAGTACACCATTAGTGTTCATCTTGCACCTATTATACCTGACCACCCAGCGTGCACTTCATTCCATTGGAAGAGGACGGTAAAACCTTTCAACATAATCATCTAGGCAATGGCTGTCTCGTCCTAGTCCTGCAGTGTTGGAGACCAGTTATCTCTGAGTTAAATTAAAAGCAGCTCTTGTCTCTTTGTTTGGCCCGTGAGTCAAATATTATAAACCAGTGTCCATCCTGGTGTGGTTGAAGTGCCGTTTTTCAAGAAATGGTGTGATGATAACATAACCTTTGGAATGAAGAATTTGAAAATTGAAGTTTGGTCCTATTATAAATTCAGAAGGAAAGTGTGTTTTAAGTAAAACGTGTTGTCTTGTGGAAATTGAACATATTTGTTGAATTGTAGCCAAGCTAATAGAAGTATGATCTTTCATTGTAACAGAAGCGGGAAAAAGTGGATGACGTTCATGGAATATCTCACAATTTTAGAATTGAGTTCCACTATATCTTTTGGAAATTTTCACATTTCCAACTTGGCATTGTAATCAGGGGTTTTATCTTATCTAGACTCACAAGTGAATCCCACGCTTTGTGACTACAAGATTTTCCCCATTAGTTTTACACTTGTGTGCTAATTGCATAATTTGACAGAGGTTCCAAACACTATTATCATGTTTCCAATTTCAGATCACTACGGTTGGTAGAGAATGGGGGTTTTGCACTTCTTGTGGCTGCTTCTGTCACCAAAACATGCTTTATTTTCAGTGTTCTCTTTTTATCACCATGATGGGGATATTGTACAAATGCCAAGGGTAGGAAGGGGGTAAATTAGACACAGCAAATGTCTGAACTCCACTAAATGTGTGAAACTACAATGCAAACAGAGGCCAAAAGATTCACTGAAGCAGCCAGTATGAGAGAGTTACAGGTACATCAGGTGTGCTAGTGTAAGGTGCACCTGCATTTCTTTTCTGATCTGGTGAGTGTGATTATTGTACAGTCCTAATTTCTATGTAGAAGGTTTGTTTGGAACAGACTTTAAATTAGTTTCCTTCCAATAAGTGATACCTTGTGATACATTTTCAAGATGGCATTCATTGGTCATCTAATTATTTTCAATTTGTTACTATTTGTGTTTGTACTAAGAAAAGGTTGTTTTATGAGGTGGGATTAATAAGATTAAAGTGCATCCTGTTACAGTGAGAAATGGTTAATTTGGGACATTCAAAATGACATTCTGTCATTAATGGCTATTTGGAAACAGATGTTACATTGACAGACTTCTTATTCTAACAATTCCAGGTAGATGGGTTTCTTTCTTGGCAGCAACTTGCGCTATATTAACCTTCTAAAATTGTGGGGCTCATGATGTCGAGGGAGGGGTGGTCCAAGTGCTGTCATTTTACCTTGGTAAAATATTGCCTTGCTGATGTAGTTTGGCAGACTTTGCTCAATTTGTTTATTGGTGATGGTTGTAGCTGATTCTACTTTTTGGACTTTGTGCTGAAACAGTAGGAAAATTAGCTGTTGTAAGATATCATAGTTTAAGAAGGCAGAAGGCACAACTTTAAATTTTAATTTGGTTGAGTACAGCTTTGAAGGCTTAGCATACGCGTACTTTTTGGCATTCTTATTTATTAAATGACTTTCGAACAACCTTGTAATGTACTCTGTCTATAACCTTTCAAGCATTTTTATAATTTATAAATTTAACAAATTCATACCCTTTCAAATAAGCAAAATAGGTCTAGAATCAAGATTTGAATTCCCCCCAATTCAATAACGGACACATGCATTGAACTAGGCTTTACACGATCAGGATTTTTTGGACTGATCAGCGAGTTTAAAAAAAAAAAAAAAAAACATAACCGATCACGAGATGGGGCAGTGTGTCTATTTAAATGACTTGTTCATTTACTGTATGTACTGGTGTACTTAATTCCTCAAAAGATTATATTTACAATAAATAATGTATCTTTGTTCATCTATTTATGCCAGTAGTGACAGACAGAACAAATGAATGGTCTTCTATTAGATGGCAAGAAATACATACAGTAATGATTGTATCCACTTTTTGTGACATTTTTATTTGTTGATGTGCAGTGAGATTTTTCTATTGTAAAATATGTGCCTTGGCTCCATAAAGGTTGGAAATCACTGCTCTAGTCAGATCATGTATTCTAATCAGTTA
The DNA here is from genome assembly GCF_024500275.1 of Phycodurus eques. NCBI lineage: Eukaryota > Metazoa > Chordata > Actinopteri > Syngnathiformes > Syngnathidae > Phycodurus > Phycodurus eques. The sequence continues at coordinate 4,329,616 of NC_084533.1, forward strand.
GGTCAAACCAACATTACATGACAGAAATCACGGGTGCTAACTTACTGTAATTAAATTACTTTTGTAATTAAATTACTTCACACACCAAAACTTTAGAGCATGATTCAACAGAATGCCTGCATGTTCGCTTACAACCGTTAGTGCTAGCACTAGCTTGCTAGGCTGCATAATGTTTTGTTGCCTGCTTGCGAGCGGTATCGTATTAAAAGTACGTCAACATACCTCAAGCAAGCCTTAAACAAACGTCCTCTCCCGAGCACCGGTGACCACCAGCAAACAATTTCCCCCCCATTTTGTTTTTATAATCCACGCGTCGCGACGGTAACGAGTGTATCCGGTCGCATTTGAGTTGACAAGATAAAGCCCGGTGATCGTAAAAGACGGGATGTGGTGGTATCGGAATACAAGTTATGGCATAAAATGCTAATTATCGGCCGATACCGATCAGATCGGTGTAAAGTCTGTATTGAACACAGCCAGTGCTTTCCCAAAGTGACATACTGAAGCAGTAGGAAGCTGACATGACATGGGGAGGAGTTGGACATGCCCATGTGGTCGAGGGATTTCAACCTCAGCTCTTTTGGTCAGAGGCAATATCAGCTGCATAGGACAGTAGACTCCTTTATTTGGTGAATGCGCCATCATGTATATTACAGAAACAGTACTCCAGGTAGTATGGCGTGTAGTGTCAGTGCTAGCTATAGACTTGGGCTATCCCATTCTAACAACCCCTTAGTCATTTAACACGCATCACATCTGGCAGTTTATGTGTGCAAAAGTATGAATGTGGTTCCTGGTTAATCCAACTGCATATTAAAAAAAAAAAAAAGAAAGAAAAGTCACGTTTTTGAGGGAATTTGTTTTAACAGATAAATGTGCTTCCATGTTAAAATAGTGTGTGGACTTGATACTGTGCATGTTAATGCCTGACGATTTCTGGGGTTTCAGTTTTAATAGCTGTCATATTTTTGCTTCCTCTACACAGTTGTTCCTTATTGATTTTGGATTGGCGAAGAAGTACAGAGACAACCGAACACGACAGCACATCCCCTACAGAGAAGACAAGAACCTGACCGGCACAGCACGTTATGCCTCCATCAATGCACACCTGGGCATTGAACAAAGGTCTGTTCACACAGTAACTCAAATGAGATTCCATTGTAAGAGGGGCCTGCTTTTTTCAATAATGTGGCGTAACATAAATTAAAATATGGGTTTGCTATTAGAGGAAAGTTTTGCAACACCAGCTTTTCATGTAGGATTTCAATCTCCAAGAAAAGGATGAATTATCACCTCCATCTACTTGCACTTGTTTGTTAAATAATGCTTCATCTTATACTAAAGTCAAATTGTTGTTTACAGTCGCCGTGATGACATGGAGTCACTAGGCTATGTGCTGATGTACTTCAACAGAACCAGTCTACCATGGCAAGGACTGAAGGTATGAAAATGTAGCGAACACCTTCCTCAGCATACGATTAGGGATATTTGGCTTTCGGGTGAAATGCCAGGATTAACCTACACCATGTGCAGAATTATCTGGCAGCTATTTTGACCATCTGATCACGTTTAGGCATATTTCCTCTATAAAGGTGGGTGTAATTATAAGGTGTTAAGTTGTATAAGTTGTTGTATTATATAACCTATTCTTTAGGTGAAAATGGGCCAAAAAGGAGATTTAAATGACTGAAAAGTCTAATTATCAAGTCTGTCAGAGGGATGCAGTACTCTTGAACTATCTAGGAAATTGGGGAGTGATCACGGAACCATCAAACATTTTGCTGCGAGAAGTCAACAGGATTGCAAGAAACGTGTTGAGAGAGAAAGATGCAAATTAACCGCCAAAGATTTGAAAAGAATCAAGCGTGAAAATACCAGGAACCCATTATCTTCTGTGATATTTCAGAACTGCAACATACCTGAAATACCTTGAAGTATAAAATATTCAGTGTTCAGAGACCTGACCAAGGTGTAAGAAAGGCTGGAAAAAAGACCACCATTGAACAAAACATAAGCTGAAATGTCTAGACTGGGCCAAGAAATATCTGAAGACAGGTTTCTCAAAGGTTTTATGGACTGATGAAATGAGAGTGACTTGACGGACCAAATGGATGGGCCGGTGGCTGGATCACTAACGGGCATGGAGTGCCACTTCGACTCAGATGCCAGCAAAGTGGAGAGTGGGGAGCTGGTATTATTAAAGATGAGCTGGTTGGACCTTTACGGGTTAAAGATGCACTCAAAATGAATTCCCAAACATACTATCAGTTTTTAGAAGACACATCAGTCAGTGGTACAGGAAGAAGTAAGCATCTTTCAAAAAGACAATGATTCTGATGCAGGACATTGTTCCATCACATGCATCCAAGTACTCCTGCGTGGCTGCCCAGGAAAGGCTTGAAAGACGAAAAACTGATGACATGACCCCTTCCTCACCTGACCTGAGCCCATTCGAGAACTTGTGGGCAGTTCTTAAATGGGGAAATAGACAGTGAAGGAAAACGGTGCACTTCTCGGAACATTTTCTGGGAGGCTGTGGTTTCTGCTGCACAAAATTTTAATTGACTACAAATCAAGAAACTGACAGAATCCATGGATGGAAGGCTTATCACAGTTATTGAAAACAAGGGTGGATATATATATAGGTCACTATCTCAGTTTGTATTGGAAAGTTTTGTTTGTTTTATAATTCTCACTTTAAAAAAAATGAAAATTAAAAAAAATGTGACTGCAAATGTTTTTCATTTAGTTGCATAATAATTCTGCACACTAATAGTTACCTCAGAATTCTCCACTTATTGATATTCTCCTAAGAGCCTAAACCTCACTTGTTTAAAGATTCTTGTTTGAGGTTTAACATTTTGGATTAACCTAAAATACTGTGGTTGGTGATTAATAAAAAATAACCCTCAAAAATGAGATTTGTCGAATAATTCTGCGCACGGTGTAAAATGCAGTTAGCAATGTGACAGTTGTCTGTCATCTTGGAATTTTCTTTAAAAAATGTAAAGAGAACTTCGGACTCCTAAAACCCTCCATAACAAATTTATTAAAAAAAAATATTAGTGACTAAATACATGACCAATTCTACTGCCTATCCTGCTCTTCTGACAAATAATGTTCCATTTGCGCTATTTAAATTCTTTTTAGGGCAAAATGTGACACAGAAAGGTCACGATCATTTTCAGGGTGTCAGCTTAGAGAACGCTTTGGAGTATGACCTTAATGTTGGATACTATATGGATATGACTGAAACTTGTCAACCAATCGGGGAAGGGATCCGAGTAGTAAACGAAACAAAAAAATCGATTGTCGCTGTGGAAATCTGTACAATGACACAAAAGACGACGTAAATTTTCTTTTCTGAGTGAGTACGGACATTCCGTGCCCATTTAGTATATTCCCTTAAACTGATAGCCACTGTTAATATTCAAAAAGTCAAGTATCAAGTTTTTAGGCCGTAATTGATAGTAGAAACAAGTGCTTTTGCAAGCAGACGTGTGTGCAACACGTATTTGACTACAAAACTTTGCTCGTGCTTTCTCGGGGTGAGTTAAAAGAAAAAAAAAGCACTTAAACTGAGTGATTGATTTTTTCCTCAGTTTGTTTGCCTCTTACACTAACAAAGCACACAATCCTTTTTAATACGGAAAATAACATACGTGATCCTCCTCACTGTCCCTAATGAAATGGCCATCCCACGTTTGCTACTTGAAGGAAAAAAGCAAGATTTTTGCCTGATGTACTGTAGTTTGCTTTGCGGTTGCTGGTAAATTGTCAATGATAGTGTAATCTTTTAGTTTTTACCAATGATTAAACATGAAGTAACATTAGCTGTAAGCTATGAGGGTCCACATTGAAGGCCGAAAACAGAAATGATCAAACTTTATTTGTAAGCGCTTTTCATACAAAAAAATTCAACATAAAGTGCTTTTCATTAATGAAAATACAGAAAAAAAATCTAATCCCCCAATTATTAATTATAAAACTATACCAATTTTTGTAAAATTGCATATATGGCTATGAGTGCAAAGCTGCCAACCTAAAGAAATTCACTTTCAGGACAATTTTTCTGAATTTCCAAATTTTTAAAATTGTCAAGAACATTACCACATCACATCCATCATTGCCATCTTTACTGTGCAATACACCATTTACAAAAAACAAACAAAAACAATAACAGTCACAAACACCTCACAATTAAAACACTATGTATTTAAAAAAAATGTGTACTGTTGAATTTCACAACATAATTATTACTCAATAATCGTTAAATTATGGGTTCAATATTTATTTTAATGCAGTTATTGCAGCTGGCACATTTGCAGCCCTATGCCTTATCTTGCATGCTCTTTGTATTTACTCTATCCACCATTGCTGCTAAACTTATGCAGATTTCCACATTGTGCAACTAATAAAGGGTATATAAAAAGATCTATTAATGTACTTTTAAATTATAGGTCCTTCCCCCCTCTCTCTCAAGTGACGTAGCCGAGGCAACATACTAAATCGTTTCCGATTCCCGATCCCTGTACAGCTGTCTAGCATTGTATATAACAATATTTTCCTCTATAAACACGTACTAATTTGCCTGCTATTTATTAGTTGGCTAATCTCCTCTATAATGCTTTTCCAGCCAGACCAATGTGACAAGTGTAGTGTAGGACCCAATCACTTTTGTTTGGCATCATGTGATAGCTTAGCAATTTGCATGGTGTTCCTGTCTTTCTCTTGTCTTATCCTCCGCCTGTCCTTCGTTATTACAATACATGTCTAAAAGTGTAGTTTATTCGCTGTCATGTAGGCGATTATTAGTGAGTAATGTTGCCCTTGGACGTGAGGCACACGTTTGCCTCTGCAGCTCGGCATCATATTTACCTGCATTAGTTGTAGCTTGTAGGTAGCTGGGGCGGCTGCCTCAAAACGGCATGCAACAAGCATTCCACCCCTGAATAACGGAAAGCAGCGACATTGGGCAACTATAGGGACGATGACGACTGAAGAGCCACGCTTCCCATAATTCATCACAACATGCAAATTTTAATTATTACAGTGAAAAAAGACGTTCATCTTTGTTAGTGTTTGTTACCAGTAGTTTATTCAATGCATGTTATTTAACATTTATGCTTATATTGCTGTGAAAATGTATTGGCCCCCTTCTCAAATTCTTGTATTTTTGCATAGTTTCCCCACTTAATGTTTAAGATCATCAAACAAATGTAAATATCAGACAAATACAACCCAAGTGAAGTTAAAATGCTGTTTTTAAATGGTGATTTAATTTATTCAGGGGGAAAAAACTATGGAGTTACCTGGCCCTGTGTGAGTCATCCTCAGCAGTAACAACTGATATTAAGCATTTTGCTATAATTGGCAATGAGTCTTTCACATTTCTCTTGAAATATTTTCGTCACTGTTCCAGAGTTTCTCACTTTGAAGTTAATGGCTCTCCTTGTGGTTCACTGGAATATTAAAGCTTTAGAAATGGCTTTTGTTACACTTTCCAGAGAGACAGATGTCAGTTTCATTTTTTGTTAACTGTTCTGGAATTTCTTTCGATCGTGTCATTTTATTGCACCTTTTTTAAATCTTATGTCAGACTTGATTTTGTTGGGATATATTCTGTTTGATTTCTTGATTGAACAGGGCTGGAGGTAATCATGCTTGGGTGTGAGTAGTGAAATTTAACAACAAATTAATTCATGATGTCATAAGGGGGTAATTACTTTTTCACATAAGGCCAGGTTAAGTTGGGTAATTTTTTCCCCCTTAATAAATGAAGTCACCATTTAAAAACAGCATTTTAAGTTCACTTGTTATATTTGTCTATTTACATTTGTTTGATCTTAAACATCAAAGTGGGGAAAATATAAGAATTTGAGAAGGGGCCCAATACTTTTTCATGGATTGTGGTTCACATTTATGGTTGGTTGATTGGCAATATGTCATTATCAAAACGTGAGTGGAGGGTGTGTACAATAAAGTGACCTCCCAGTCAATTCAACTGGATATTCAGCAAAGCTCTTTATGGCATTTCTTGTTAAGAGTAAATGATTCATTACTCTGTAGTTTGTACACACTTGCGTGCGCCGGCCATCCGTCTCAACATGTGACATCAGGGGTGTTCCTCAAAGTTAAAAGGGGGGCACATGGAACAAGAGTTTGTAATGCCTTAGCAGAATATTGCAGGCTATTTATGAAAATCAAATAAGACTTGCCCTAAGGACGCCAGGAATTGCAGTTTTTTGCAAAGGTGCGAACCGTTTGCTTGGTTGTTGATGGGAATGATAATAAACCTACAATTTGTTTGTGCCCAAATTGCACCTTTTTGTGGTCACACATTAGTATTTTGTGTGAATGTCACAACTATATTGTGGGCACAATAAAAGTCTCATGTCATGCCAGGAGCTCTTCAGATGTTCGTGGATTTATTCTCTAAAACTGTTTTGTTTTCAACGAAACAGTTGATAAATTGTTAGAATGTGGTCCACCTCACATTCTCCAGCCATAGCATTGCTTCTCTACCTTTTAATTTTGACTATAATAGCTATGCAGATGACACACGGGTATATCTAGCAGTCTCCAGATGACTACAGTTCAATGGAGGTGTTGTGTCACTGTTTAAAACAGATGAATAACTGGATGAGCCAAAATGTTCTTCAATTAAACCACAATAAAACTGAGCAAATTTTTTTGGGCAATAAAGAAAAGAGGATTGTTGTTAGTAAATACCTGGAGTCACTCTCTTTAAAAACCAAAGCCCAAGTCTTAAACCTTGATGTTCTGATAGATTCCGACCTGACTTTAAACAGTCATATTAAATCAACTACTAAATCTGCCTTCTCCCATCTGAAGAACATATCCAGAGTGAAGGCTTGCATGTGTCAAGCAGACCAGGAGAAGCTCATCCATGCTTTTATCTCAAGTAGTCTTGAGTATTGTAATGGTCTTCTGACTGGACTCCCCAGAAAGACCATTAAACAGCTGCAGCTCATTCAGAATGCTGAAGCTCGGGTTCTGACCAGAACAAAGAAGTCAGAGCATATTACTCCAATTCTTTGTCTTTACACTGGCTTCCAGTCAGCTTTAGAATAGATTTTAAAGTTCTGCTACTGGTCTATAAATCACTAAATGGTTTAGGTCCTGAATATATGAAATAAATGCTAATAGAATATAAACCCAGTAGGGCTCTGAAATCGACAAACTCAGATCGAATAGTGGAGCACAGAGTCCAAAGCAAACATAGTGAAGCAGCATTTAGCTTTTATGCTGCACATAAATGGAATAAGTTGCCAACACAAGTGACGCCAGCCCCAAGTGTGCTTTTAAATCCAGGTTCAAAACTCTTCTGTTTTCCCATGCTTTTTAGAGCATTTCCACTTTTAAACATTTATTTCACTGTACGCTGGTTTAATTATATATTTATTTTCTTTGTTTTACGTTTATAAGCCGTTTTCTTTTTCAGTGTTTTTAAATGCTTTTAATCATGTAAAGCACATTGAGTTAACTTGTGTATGAAATGCGCTATATAAATACATTTTCTTTGCTTTACCTTGAATTACTTTGTAATTATATTATTTTGTTTCACACTGCAAAGTGAGACACATCAATGAAGCACCTTCTGCAGGTAAATAAAATATATCAATACATTGATAGTACTCCTGACCTCGACTGAATTTACCAACTCATTATAAAGGAAAAATTAATTAATGAGGGTTTCACGTCTACGGAGTTAGAATACAATGACATTAAATCAGAACTGGCCAGATAAATTTCCCATGATGACACAAGATGGTAAGAACGTGAAAATGTATTGAGGCATTTTAAAAATATAATTTAAAAATCCAAATCCTCAGATTTTCAGGCCAACTCGGTTATGTTCTGATTTTCTAAGTCCTCCATAAAAGCAAACAAATTACCTTTTTTTTTTTAAGCAAAAAAGACATTAATGGGTTTCAGCTTTTGGAAAAGTGATCGCCAGTTTTCCCTATTTTCTGATGTTTTGAATCAAACACTAACCCAGTCATTCCCAAAAAGTGCCGGCTCAGAACCCAATTAATAATCCTGAGGCCCATCAAAACCTTTTAAGAGGCTGTAGCATTAATCATATTCATAACAATGCTACATAAATAGGTATCTGCAAAGCAATGAGTGGCTTTGCTTAATGTATGATTAAAATAGCTAGCAAGTAAGTTAATATACTGTAGGTAACAAGATCAGTCTTTCCTCAGGGCTCCGATTTGACTTTATGACACAAAATAGTGAATCAAAATGCTAACTTGATTTAAGAGCTGGATCACTTTGTCAGACATCTCCTTGTCGTTCGACATTTCACTCATTCAGCATTATCCACTCATTCAGCATTATCACTTAACGTTAACATGTCCTAATAATTTGTCATACACTGTCTACATTAGCATGTAAAAGTGTTCAACTTATATGGCTTGTTTGTTCTATTTTGATCAGCTCGTGCTCCCTCAAGTCCGCGCCATAGCTTATGATGCATTCAAGAGCAGCTCTAAAATGCGTGTAACGACATGTTAAAAATGAATTCAAGGTATATACATGTAGTGTGAAGAACGCCTCTGGATCCCCCCGGTAGAGCTGGATGAAGTGGCTGGGGAGAGGGAAGTCTGGGCTTCCCTCTCCCCAGCTACTACCCCTGCGACCTGACCTCAGATAAGCGGAAGAAAATGGATGGATGGATATGCTGCATTGTGCTCTGGTTACAGTGGCCATTCGAACAAGACTTTGAATTTTGACTGACTTTCGTTTTGGGGAAATCTTGTAACATTGCTTTTATAACATTCGCATGTGAAATTATTTTGACCTTTCTCTAATCTTTTGATATTCCTAACTTTTTGTGAGGCGTCTATATTCTTGTAGTGTTGATTGCTTGCTGTTTATCATGGTATGATGTTTGTACTGGAGTATGATTTAAGAACAGTGACACGCAGTATGAATTATTTTTTATGTAATTGTTATTCAGAATAGATAGTGCTTTCTTACTGCACAGTGTGATTATGCTTTTAGTCACACTGAACATTCTTTTTGCCAGGCTGCCACAAAGAAGCAGAAGTATGAGAAAATCTCAGAGAAGAAGATGTCTACCCCTGTTGAGATCCTGTGTAAGGTAAGAACATGATAAAGGTGGAACTGCTGAACATTCTTATCCTCAAAATACATTCTCATGTATTTTGCTATTTACATCAGGACACCTTACTGTAATAATACATGCTTCCAGGGTTTTCCAGCAGAATTTTCCATGTATCTGAATTATTGCCGTGGCTTACGCTTCGAGGAGGCTCCAGACTACATGTATCTGCGCCAACTCTTCCGCATCCTCTTCAGGTACTTTTGTTATCATGAAAGGAAAAAGTGATCTGAACCTTGCATACATATCCAGTACTGGTTCTTTGAACTTACGACCCTTATTCCCATATTCTTCCTCTTGACTGTGTAAGCTTGCTACTAAACTAGTTCAAAACTTAAGCTTTATGGAGTATTGAACAGCGTCTTTTACTGTGTTTTAGGACTTTGAATCACCAGTATGACTACACATTCGACTGGACCATGCTGAAACAGAAAGCAGTGCAGCAGGGGGCCTCCTCCGGGGGCCAAGGCCAACAGGCGCAAACCCCCACAGGCAAGCAAACTGACAAACCCAAGCCTAACATGAAAGGTTAGTAGCAAACAGCCAAGCGACGTTTTTTATAGACACCAATTGCTCCTTGTCTCAGTATTGTACCTAGGCCTTACCTATTGTTTTTCTACAACCCACACCCCATTGTCCCTTAAATCTCCAAAATATCCAAATTGGAAAAATGGCAACACTAAAATATTATTCCTTTTGGAATAATGATGCCATGGAGAACTTAGAGGAGGAACCTTTTTAAAAGAGCCAAAAGTCAAAGGAATGAGAGTGATACAATTGGTCTGTCTTGCTATAGCTAAGACGTCCTTGGGAATTTGACTACTAACTATGTCACATTGATATGTTCCTTTGTTGGGGCTGGACAATGGGCTCTCTTTCTCTGTTACTGTTGGCTAACTCATTCTGATGACTTTACTCTTGACTATTCCATTTGTCTCATTACCTATATTCTTTTTCAACATTTGTTTTCCTATTTGTGAAATTATCAACACCTGTAAAAATGGTGGACAGGTTTCTCATTAGCTATTGCAGAGCAATTCAGGTGCCATTTGGGGAATTTTTGAGTGATGTAAAAGTTCCAACGCAGTCACTGTCCACAGCCCTGAGGCATCCACAGCAGTGATTTCCAACCTTTATGGACCCAAGGGACATATTTTACAATTGAAAAATCTCACGGCACACCAACAAACAAAAATGTCACAAAAAGTGGATACATAAATTACTGTTTGTACTTCCTGCCATCTAATAGAATAGCGTTTATTTGTTCTTTCTGTCACTGTGCCTCACTGGCATAAATAGATCAACAAAGATACATTATTTCTTGTAAATAATGTTTTGAGCAATTACATAAAATTTTATAATTTCCCACAGCACACCGGAAGAGCACTCACAGCACACTGGTTGAGAATCACTGATCTACAGAGATAAGGCTTCAATCCTATGTAGCCGTTTTCCAAAGTTTTTTTTTTTTGCCATGGCATTTGAATAGTGCTGGATTAGGCACAGTTTCAGTCTTCATATACTTTCTATGCAAACTTTATTGTCATGTATAATGCTTTACCTGTCAATAGGGATGGGTGCCAAACTTCAGGTCTTTGATGGCACCAACCGAAATGCTACTAGTTAGGGATGGGTGAGAACTGGTGCCAGGTATCGGGCCAATACCGTCCTCATTTCTAAATATCGGGTACTTGTGAACGCTTCCGATACTTAAGGCAAAAGAAATCTGACGAGTGCGTGCTCCTCCCCAGTAGTTGGCATTAAACTACGGCGGTTTGAGACATCGGCAAATTATCATGTCAGAAAGAAAGAAAGCTCTTGGTTCACAATTATGTGATTGTGTTACTGAAATTGTACTTATCAAAATTACTCTCGTTATCGGTGAGTACTCATGAGTTAATAATTGCACTGGAAAAAAGTGGCATCGGACATCCCTACTAGTCGTACGAAGTATCAAAATATACCTCATCTCTCAGTGCCAAGTTTCGATCCTTAGAGGTTAATCACGTGCTCAAGCTCTGATAATGCTGCCAGTAATTGGCTGTAACATTACATGTATTTGGAGCATGCAGGGAATATAGACACTGTGTACGCTCACAGACTTGGGTACACAATTTGTGAACTATATCTTTAGTATAGTTGAGAGTCGTCAAACCAGTAAAAATAAAAATACCACTGAGGTCAAAATCGTGGCTCCTCTTTTGCGAAATGGATGCTACTAGGAGGGCGGTGCAATATATGGTGGGGAGGACAAAAAAAAAACTGTTCCTAAAGCTGTCATAATTTAATGAAGTAACTGAATGGAATAAATATAAGAGCAGAAAGTTGCTCTGTGTTTTACTGCAAGGGTAGCGGAACGTAGCCATCCACCACCTCTCAATATTCAAGTCCAGCTGTGGATGTTACCGAGCCAGAACGGCTTGATTCAAAATCTCCCACGCCGGATTCCGCTTCATCTGATTACAGAGGATGGCGCAGTGTCTTGAGATTTCAACAGGTAAGTTTACATTCTTTGAAATCTGGCCAACATATTTAACTTAATGTTACTGCAAGTGCATCGCGCCGTAAGGCAAACGGGTTCATGTAATGCGAACTTATTTGTGTACCTTTATTTTATGTGTATGTAACTAGCTAAAACAAAAGCTAACTAAAGATTGACAGTAACAGATAAGGCGTGTAAAAAAAAAAAAAAAAAAAAATTTGCTCATTCATTGGGTCTGCCAGTTTAGCACCTCACATTGTCCACTGTTATGTTGAACTTATCATTGTTGCCTCTGACTCTGGTAAACCCAAGAGGGCTCTGACATCAACAGACTCAGGTCAGATAGGGGAGCCCAGAGTTCAAACCAAACATGGTGAAGCAGCATTTAGTTGCTGGGCTGCACACAAATTGAACACACTTCCAACAGAAGTGAAGTTAGCCCTAAATTCAAATAAAAAATTTTTTAAATCGAAGTTAAAAAAACCTCTTTTTCTCATGCTTACGATTGAGCTCCTTCAAAGGATTTTAATCTTGCCTTGCACTGTATGTTCTTTTAGTAATTTTGGTTAGCTGTCATTTATTCCTGTACTTGGTTTATACATGTATTTTTCCTCATTCTTTTTAAATGATTTTAATAATGTAAAGCATTGTGTATGAAATGTGCTGTATAAATAAAAATGCTTTGCCTTGCTGGTGTGAGGAGGAAAAGGTCAGATTCACACTGGCTGAAAAATGACATGAGTTCCAGTCACAAGCTTTGTTGTTGAAGGTTTGCTGCCCTTTTCTACATTGAAGGCTCCATGATGGAGGTTAATGAGTTGTAAAGAATATTGTTGACCAGTTAAGACTCTTAGCAGAGATGGTTTTTTTGAGCAATACCCAATTAACACCTTATATCAGTCCCCCAGTAGAGACATGCTTTCAAATACACTGATGCTGGCATTGTAATGCAGTAGAGAAGGGAAATGTCGAGAATATTGCAAGATGTCAGAAATGTGGCTGTGACCTCAGATGGGTGAACCAGTATGGCACAGGGTTCCCACTACTTGTCTATTTTAGTCTTTTTTGTGCGAGAGGCTACTACGAAGGAGATAACCCTGCATACTAGTCTCCGGCACATTCATGGCATGCAATCTTGATTAATTCAATAAAGGAAAACATTGTGCCCACTGTAGATAACAGTGAATATATAGCAGTCAGAAATATGAGCCTTAGAAAAATGGGCTGTTTTACTTATACTCAACGTTGCTGTTCAAAATCTGTACAATACACAAGAGGGTAGCTCTTGGGCAGGCAGAATCCAAACTATGGTGGTGTGGCAAAGCGGTGTAGCTTGGCTAAACTAGGGTGACCCCAAAATTATACAAAATATGTTGCATACTCTCATATATTTCTGTTAATTTCTCAGTTCATTAGGTATGCTCAGAGATATAATGACCATTGTGGTTTTGTCTTGCAGGATGAAAGCATACTTCTACGACTGAGCACACCAGAAACGAGGTTTTCTGTCCTGAGAAAGCAGACATTTGTTGTTGTTTTTTTGACAAATTGCAAAGTGACAATGTATTCAGTGTTGTTATGTAAGAAAACTGCTTGCAATGGAAAAATAAAGCTGAAAAATAAAACTCAAACTTTGTACCATAAATATGTAATGAAATTATCTTTTTGTTAGAATTAATCTTATAAAATTGGTGTCAGAAAAAAAAGTATTGTTTAGGAACTGGTATCAAAGTGAAGGTTATGTGTATTGGTACATGTGTAAAAAAAAATTTATGATTGCTACCCAGCCATTAGCAATACCTAGGTATCAACGCCTAGATATAGCTAAGCATCAATTTAGTTTTAATTCATTTTGAATTGTATAGTACCAATTATCTTCCAGTGTTAATCTTGATGTTCTCCGTATTTGTTTGAACCACCAGTTAAAAAATTTGTTGCATCTCCTGAAGGCAAAGATAATTCTGCAACAATTGAATTTGGATAAAGATAGCAAGCTCGGCAATCTTTGTTTCTTATTTTTTCTGAGGAGAGAAATTGGGGGGCCGAAACATGCTTGTTTTTAGTTGGTGATAGAACGTACATGTCAAATGGTTAAACATTTTGATACTGTTTTGATTATATAATTAATGGTTTAAATACATGGATGGCACTCCTGATGACAACACAAATCCAGTGCTGTGAAAAAGTATTTGCCCCCTTCAATTTTGATTTATTTTCCCTTAAATAGAATTATTTAGAAAATGCATTTTGTATTTTTCTCTTTGCAAGGTACTAAAATTGACTTGTTCGGAAACATTTACGTATATGTAAAAACTAAATTTAAAAACTAGGGATGTTCCACTTATTTTGGTAAGAATGGTCACTCGAGAACTCACCAATAGAGATACGGAGTTTTGATGCGTAAAATTTCAATTTACACAATGACAGATAATTGTGAACAAAGACCAGTTATTTCTTAACATGTTTGATTCGGCATCTGTAAATCCACCACAATGTATTGTCAGCCACTGGTGAGGACGGTGTACTCGCTCAGATTTTTTGAAATTTTTTTTTTTTTTTTTCCCGTTACGTATCGTGGCTGGTATTGGCAGCCATGAAGGGGCAAATACTTTTTTTTTATAGATTGTATATATCAATAGTCGACCTAAATGTTGAGTGATTTTAATCATATTAACTAAGCCAATACATGACCAATTGTCAAGGCAACAAAAACACAAAATCCGTCTTATCAATTAGTCATGTTTGGTTTTTAACTGTGGTTTGTCAGTCACGGTCAGTTTTTAACTTGCGCTGTGCTCACACTTGAAGCGGTAGGAGGGATCGATCACAGTTGACCTGCTGTGTAACACATGTAATGTGTTTTGAGTGCAGGGAACCTATACAGGAAAATGATCCAACTCTGGCCCCATTATTGACGAGTGGAGTTGGTCTCAAGTGACTTACCTCTTCAATTTTGAGCTGCTATTTTGTTTAGTTTTAGAGGCATTTATTTTTTGACTGGGGTGTTTCTGTTATAAAGTCTCTTAGCGTATTTGAACTGTAGTAAATGCAAATTCAAAGTCAGCCCCAGGTGGATTTCCAAAATAGGTTGCGTCTTAAATCTTTTGGAGTCGTACATAAAGTGACAAAAGATCTGTCACTTGGAGTGCATTTAGCTTTTTGAAATAGTTATTACTAGGGATGTGTGAGTACTGATACCAGGTATATGTATCGGGCTGTTACCGGCCTTATTTCAACCTATCAGGTACACGTGAAGGTTGCCGATACAGCCACCGATACTTACGGCAAAAAAATCTGACATCGGCTAAGTCCATCTCGCCAATAGTTGGCGCTACACTGCGGCGGTTTGACACATTGGCGAATCATGTGTGTCAGTAATAAAGAGGTCATTGTTCATAATTAGATTGTGTTAATTGAAGTTTTATTTATCAAAAGTACTAGTGATATCGGTACTCTGTATGAGTGACAGTCACCTTTGCATGTTAACTTTGCCGAAAGCTCCACAAAAGGGGCGCCTATCTGACTCACACTACGGTCTTCAGGTTGTCAGCATTGTACTAATAATGGGACTTGTGTGTGTGTCTACAGGTTTCTGAGTTGTCTCCTGCCAGAGCAGTCGGAGGACAAACGAAGCTGGCTTTCCCGGACAAGTGACAAAGAAAGTCTGTCCCCCCCCCCCCCCGCCCCCTTCCATCTGTCTGTGTAATGGAAATATATAGATTTACACACGTCGGCTGTGTTATCTCTATATTAAATGTGTATATAAAGAAATTCTCCACTCTGAAAGAAAAACGATGGAATCGAAGCTCCTTTGGATGTGGAGGCTGTAGTTCCTTGTCCTAACCATGACCCTACATAGCTTCTCATCCATCCCTGTCTGTCTTCCCTTTCACTGTTGACTTTTTGTAAGGTTTCGTTGGAAACAGAATTAAAACATTAGTCAGCTCTTGTTTTGCCTCACTGTGGGAACATCTCAAAGCATCTCTTCCGTTTTTCACTACTTATTTCACTCACTGCTTTTACCAAGCAAATGTTTCAACATGTAAATCTGAAAACTCTTCTCCTTTTTGTTTTTGAAGAGCTGAATGAGAAACCCATTGAACCCTTATTTACTGAAAGGTGAACTGTTGAAATTTTTTTCCCTATGGTGGTTAGGAGGTTGCCTGTTGACGTTATAAGCAGCTGATGGCAACAGTCTGTTGTAGATTGATACTCTGGCTCTCTCCCTCTCTTTAGAGCTATGACTTATTATTAAATCTGTTGTAAAAACCCATGGTCTTCTCCAGAAATACCAATAAAAACATTATACAACTCGGATATTGAAAAGTATTTTTAACCCACTCTGTAAACATGCCCTTCACATTCACTTCCATAAAAGTCACTTTCATAAATTCAACTGTTTTTGACAAAGGTATTCATCGCCATTCCACGATCATCAAATGCAGCACGAAACATTATGAGGGCAGATATTACTTTGTTTTAAAATCATAGAAACTTCAGTTTGTGTTTAAGCCACAATTGTCAGTTGTAGGTGGGTATGTTTTATTTATTAGGGTGTGGCTGTCATTTAGCTTTCCCTGGCATGTTTAATGACTGAGAACAATTTACAATCTGTTGAACAGACATGCTTTCAGTCGCTAAACAAAACTACTGTGCAAAAGTCACCAATTAGTTAGCTCTTTTAGCAATGCAACAATGACCATACTTTTCAGTTGTGCTCATAAATTTACCTATACTGGCAGAATTTAACTGGCTGAGAACTTAATGCATCTTTAGTACAAACAATTATGAACTCTGTAGTTGACACGGGCTATGACACACACATACACAGTCCAAAATAATAATAAAAAAAAACAAAACTGTCTTGTCACTCTGGAAATTTTTTTTCAGCCTTGAGTTACTAGCTATCCAACCGGTAGAACTGGCATGTTTAGATTGCCCTCCGTCGTATTGAGGAAACAGAATTAGTTTGAGGAATCCCTTGAATGCATGTAAACTTTGGACAATACTGTATGGTATTAGTGTCGGTTCATACCTTTAGTTGTATGATAGCCGGATTTAATAAAACAGACAGATTATTCTGTTTGGAAGACTATCCACGGATTTCTACCCATCGCATTTGACCATATTACTGTTTAATGTACACAAAGTCCCCTCAAAGTATTGGAATGGCAAGGTCAATTCCTTTTGTTTTTTGTTGTATACTGAAGACATTTGGGTTTCATATCAAAAGATGAATATGAGACACAAGTTCCTAATTCCATCTTTTATTTCATTGTATTTCTACCTAGATGTTACAGAACTCAGGACAGAGCACCTTTTGTTTGAAGCCACCCACTTTTCAAGTGAGCAAAAGTATTGAATTAAATTAACTTTTAATATTTGGTGCAATAACTGCATCAAGTCTGCGACCCATTGACTTCACCAAACTTTTGCCTTCTTTTTTAAAAAATGTTTTTCCAGGCCTCAACTGCAGCCTCTTTCAGTTCTTGTTTGGTTCTGGGGGTTTCTCCCTTCAGTCTCCTCTTCATGAGGTAAAATGTGTACGCTATTGGGTTAAAGTCCGGTGATTGACTTAGCCGGTCTAAGACCTTTGACTTTTCCCCCCGACAAAGTCCTTTGTTGTGTTGCCAGTGTGTTTTGGGTCATCGTCTTGTTGCATGATGAAGCCTCTCCCGATTAGTTTGGATGCATATTTCTGTAAATTGCCAGACAAAATGGTTTTGTAGACTTCAGAATACATTCTGCTGTTACCATCATGAGTTACATCATCAATTAAGACTCGTGAAGCCAGTTCCAGAAGCCATGCAAGTCCAAGCCATGAAATTACCTCCACCGTGCTTCACAGATGAGCTTGTGTGTTTTGGATCATAAGCAGATCCTTTCTTTATCCATGCTTTGTCCTTTCTATAACTTTGATTGACATTAATCTTGGTCTCATCAGTCCATAAAACTTTGTTCCAAAGGTTTCGTGGCTCATCGCTACTCCTTTGCAAGATACAATCTGGCCTTCCAACAACAGACCTGTTACAACAGGTCTGGACGCTGTTGTAACACGTGCAGAATGGGGTTTGGCATTGTCTTGCTGAAATAAGCAGGGGCGTCCATGAAAAAGACGTTGCTTGGATGGCAGCACATGTTTCTCCAAAACCTGTATGTACCTTTCAGCATTAATGGTGCCTTCACAGATGTGTAAGTTACCCATGCCATTGTCACTAACACAGCACCATACCATCACAGATGCTGGCTTTTGAACTTTGCGTCCATAACAGTTGGTTCTTTTCCTCTTTGGCCCGGAGGACACGACGTCCACAATTTTGAAAAACAATTTGAAAGGTGGACTCGTCGGACGACAACACTTTTCCACTTTTCATCAGTCCATCTTAGATGAGCTCGGGCCCAGAGCAGCCGGTGGCGTTTCTGGGTGTTGTTGATAATTGGCTTTTGCTTTGCATAGTAGGGTTTCATTTTGCACTTACGGATGTAGCGCTGAACTGTATTTACTGACATTGGTTTTTTTAAGTGTTCCTGAGCCCATGTGGTGATATCCTTTACACATTGTCGGTTTTTGATGCACTCCCGCCTGAGGGATCGAAGGTCACGGGCATTCAATGTTGGTTTTCGGCCTTGCCGCTTACATGCAGGGATTTCTCCAGATTCTCTGAACCTTTTGATGATGATATGGACCGTAGATGATGAAATCCCTCAATTCCTTGCAATTGTACGTTGAGGAACATTGTCCTTAAGCTGTTCAACTCTTTTCTCACGCACTTGTTCAGGGAAGCGCCTTATATACCCAGTCATGGCACCGATCTGTTCCCAATGAGCCTGTTCACCTGTGGGATGTTCCAAACAGGTATTTGATGAGCATTCCTCAACTTTCTGTCTTTTTTGCCACCTGTCCCAGCTTTTTTGGAATGTGTTGCAGCCATAAAATTCAAAGTTCATTATTACTTGCTAAAAACAATAGTTCATCAGTTTGAACATTAAATATCTTGTCTTTGTAGTGTATTCAATTAAATATAGGTTGAACATAGTTTGCAAATCATTGTATTCTGTTTTTATTTGTTTAACACACCGTCCCAACTTAATTGGAATTTGGGGTTGTATATTACATGGGATACATTCGATTTATAGTTGACACATGCTAATCTCTTTTCAAATTGTCATTTTTGCTGAAGATTTCTCATTCAAAAGACACCGGTTTCATTTGAACAGGGCTTAAAGGAACCTGACAAATATGGTGAATATACAGAACAGTTGCCAACAGTTTGAGGATGCTATGATGGGATACATTGTGCTGATCTAAAACTATATTTTTCGTTGTGTTCGGGCACATGCTTGGACCCCAGGTGGTACTTAAGTACCGGGGGGAAAAAATGCCCTTTTTGCTGTAGCGCCTGCCCTTCGGGCCAGGACGAACAAAGTGTCCTTTTATGCTACAGCTCATTTATTGCCCCAACCTGTCAGCCGTCATTTTATATCTATTATTATTATATTAGGAAGAGTTTTGACTTTGTGCTGCATAATGCTTACTCAGACAACAATGGCAGAAGAACACCGCGCCCCAGCCCCCATCAGGGCCTATACACTGGGAGTGGTAGAGCCAGCCCTGACATACCAGACACGAATAACAGGTTGAGATGGGAACAATGATGTTACCTTTAGTAGATCTGACTTACATTAGGGATTGGGCAAAAATATACGCTCATCACTTGCACACTGTAATGAGATCCAGTACAGGAAAATATCTTTGAAAAATTAAGCCATCAGACATTATAATGCTCTGTTTTGATGAATGTTGAAGTATTCATTGAATTTGGATTTTTTTTTTGGGTGTGGTTTCCAATCCTGTAGAGCTGCACTGCATCATATTGTTTCTAAAACGTGTCCTTATGTAGCTCTTTGAGATAACTTTGATTTCATGAAGTGTGCAAGTTTACCTAATGCTGTGATAGGTGGTCACCAAAAAACATTGACTTTTATTTGTCCTGCCTCTAAATTATGTTTTTGAATTAAATAGAAAATTAGGCGGTTCAGAAAATGGATGGATAGAGAATTTGAATATAAAAATGGTGTTGTCTGGAAAGAGACCTCAATACAACTAATTGGTGTAAATATCAATAGTGTAAGGGTTGTTGGTGGCTTGGTAGTTCTTTAAAATGTAACAGTACAATTCATATTTTCAGCAAACACAAGAGAACGCCTCAGGTGACTGTTGCACCCCCAACTAATTGAAAGACCTGTAGAAACCAGTTGAACAAGTGCAACCAGTCCTTCAACTTCAAAATCACGAAAGCACACTGGAGATGATAGATGGTGATAAAAAGTAATGTCCATTTATATCAGGGGTGGGAAATGTGTGCACGTTCTCCCCTGCACAAAGAATGTGCCTTGTTGACAGCAAGTAGCTTCAATACGCAACATATTGACCACTGAAGGACTGACTGAATGATGACAACTGACCTGGTCAGCAGTCAATGATAAAAAAAATATTCAAGGAACAATCAAATGACTATTCGGGAAATATATATACACACACACACTGGCTGAGATTAGTATTGAACACGTCACCATTTTTCTCATTAAATATATTTCCAATGGTGCTATTGACATAAATATTTCACCAGATGTTGGGAACAACCCAAGTAAACCATACATACAAAGAAAGTAGAACAACTTTGCTCAGAAACTTTGTGTAATAATGTGAAATGACACAGGGGAAAAGTATTGAACACACCGACTAGTATTAATACTTTGTACAAAAGCCTTTGTTTGCAATGACAGGTTCAAGACACCTCCTGTATGGGGAAACTAAAGCAAAGCAAATGTATTTATTTAGCACATTTCATACACAAGGTAACTCAATGTGCTTTATATGATTAAAAGCTTTTAAAAACAAAGAAAAAAGCTTTTTGACATTTAAATCAAATAATCAGAATCATCTTTATTTACCAAGTATGTCCAAAAAACACACAAGGAATTTGTCTCCGGTAGTTGGAGCCGCTCTAGTACGCCAACAGACAGTCAATTGACAGAGAACACTTTGGAGACATAAAGACATTGACAAAAAACAGTCACTGAGCAATAAAGGGTTGCTAGTTATCTGGTAATGCCGGTACATTTAAAAACAAATATATATATATATATTTTTTTTTTGGACAAAAAGATGCAGAGTCCTCTAGCACTTAGAGCAGTTTGAAAGACTAATATTGCAATAGTCCGGTGCAATGACCATTGTGCAAAGGGTGCCGAGACTTCAAGCGAGTAGTGCGATAATCTGGGACAATGTTAATTGTGCAAATGTTGCAGATACTCCTCAATCAGTGTGCAAATGGAGCAGATGCTACTGTGGCATGAGTGGCCAGTATTGGTCAACAACAGATATGCAAATAGTGCAGCGTGGCGAGACTACTCCAGTGAGTGGACGAGTAATGTATAATTGGCCCCACAGAAATGTGACAACAAACTCAAGTCAAAACATTGCCAGCATGTTGTAATGGAATTGTAGGTTAGGTGTTTAAGAAGTTGATTGCAAGAGGGAAGAAGCTGTTGGAATGTCTGCTAGTTCTAGTTTGCATTGATCGGTAGCGCCTACCTGAGGGAAGGATATGACTGTTTAAAGTCAGGTTCAAGACACCTCCTGTATGGAGAAACTAAAGCAAAGCAAATTTATTTATAGAGCACATTTCATACACAAGGTAACTGTCGCTACACCAAGGTTTCAGACTTGGTCTTTGGTTCTTAAAGAGAGTGACTCCAGGTATTTGCTAAGCGCAATCCTCTTTTTATTGCCAAAAACAATTCTCAGTTTTGTTGTGGTTTAATTGAAGAAAATGTTGGCTCATCCGGTTATCTTTTATGGACCTTGAGTTTCAGTTCTTTCCATAGATTTTCGATTGGATTCCAGTCAGGTGATTGGCTGGGCCATTCCATTGCTTTATTTTTTTTTCTTTGAAACCAATTGCGTTTCCTTGGCAGTATGTTTTGGATCATTATCCTGCTGCAATGTCGACCCTCGTTTCATTTTCATCATCCTCGTAGATGGCAGCAGATGTTTGTCAAGAATGTCTCGGTACATTTGCCCATTCATCCTTCCGTCAATTTGAAGTTTACCAGCACTTTTTGCTGATAAGCAGCCCCACACCATCATGTGACCACCTCTGAACTTCATTGTTGGTATGGTGTTTTTCGTGTGATTTGCAGTGCATTTCTCCTCCAAGCGTGGTGTGCATTATGGCAGCTAAACGATTAAATTTTTCTCTCATCCGACCAGACTATATTCCAATATTTAACTGGCTTGTCCAAATGTTATTTAGCAAACTTTAAACGAACTTTGATATGCCTTTTTATTTTTTATTTATTTTTTTTCTTTCTTTTCTTCCTTGTGACAACAGTACCTGCAAATTCCAGGTCTTTTTTAAGATCTCCAAAGGTGGTCCTGGGCTCTTGGACAACTTCTGATTATTCTTTGCACGCCTCTGTCAGAAATCTTGCGAGGATCACCTGATCGAGGCAAATTTATGATGGTATGATTGGTTTTCCTCTTACGTATTATGGCCCCAACCGTGCTCACTGGAACATTCAGAAGCTTAGATGTGCACCTGTAACCAATGCCATCATTATGTTTTGCAACAATTAGTTTCCGATCGTCTTAAGACAGCTGCATTGCATCACGTGACCGACGAATTGGCCCGTGCGGCCACTCTGCGTAGCTTGATGCGCACATGGCAAAAATTGTTGCTGAGCGTTGAACGCAGTGATATCTCTCGTGATTGGTCCCTTTTAGTCACATGCTTTGATGGTTCTACATACCATCTACGCCACCGCCTTCTCGATCGATTTTGCTGCGTAATTAAACGTATCATCTGGTCATCGAGGTCCATTTGTTCTAGCAGACACTGTTGCACGGTCGCCATTGTTGTTGCTTTGTTGCTTGTTACTGAAAGGAGAGGCAACTCCTAGCCAATACCAGCTGTAGCGACACCCCCGACTTGGAGGTGAACTGCAGTACATTTTCAAAACTGCAGGGGGTCGCGCTCGATTATAAAGGCAAACTACGCACGGGACAGCCGCGGTAACGTCAGCGCGGTCGATGCCCACGTGAGTATAAGGAAGCCTTTACCCATCATGAGATGTCTTGACTCACACCTTGGCAATGTGACCTATTTGTAGGCCATTAATTAGGACTGAACCAGTTGATACTCATTTGCACTGACGGGCTGAATTGCTGTTTGGTTATTGATAGATTTTAGGTGTTGTCTTGGCTTTCCATGCCTTTTTGCACCTCCCTTGATGTGTACAATACTATTTCTGTGTCATCTCACATTTTTATACACACCTTAATTTCTGAGTTTATTTGTTCTACTTTGTATGCATGGATCTGGTGAAATTTTCAGGTCAATAACACCTTTGGAAGTATATTTAGTGAGAAAATGTTCAGGTCTATTGCACTTTTGGAAGTATGGTGAGAAAAATGGTGACATTAAACTTATTTCGGCCATTTGTGCGTGTGTGTACAAATTCCAATAAAGTTGGGAAATCTTGTGAAACATGATTTGCAAATCATTTTCACCTTTATATTCAATTGTTCTTCAAAGACATTTAATGTTCAAACTGATGAACTTATTTATTTATTTATTTTTTTTGCAAATATTCACAAATTTCAAATTTGATGCCTGCAACATGTTTCAAAAAAGCTGGAAAAGGGGTATGTTTACCCACTGCGTTACACGACCTTTCCTTTGAACAACACCCAATAAGCATTTGGGAACTGAGGATACTAATTGTTGAAGGTGTAATTCTTTCCCAGTCTTGCTTGATGTGTACAACGTCAGATGCTCAACAGTTCAGGATCCCCGTTGTCGTATTTTGCACTTCATAATGCGCCACACATGTTCAATGGAAGGTCTGGACTGCTGTCAGGCCAGTCTTTCGCACTCTTACTATGAAGCCATGCTGTTGTAACACGTGCAGAATGTGACTTGGCATTGTCTTGCTGAAATAAGCAGCAATGTCCCTGAAAAACCAGCGTACAGACCATTTCCCAAACATTTGAATATCCATTTTATTTCCATAATTCCATTCAAAAAGTTACTTTCATTGATTTTAGATTCATGTCCCACAACAATTTGAAGTATTTATTTTTACATAATTTGGGCTTCCAGCTCATGAAACCTATGAAAGAAATTAGAATACTGTGAAGGAATCACCATTTACTTCTCAATTTTTGGAGGAAAAAAATAACACATGGTCACATGAAATCAATAAAAATATGGTACTTACTATGGTTACTTTCAAAACAATATGTTAATCTTCAATACTTGGTTGGGAATCCCTTTGCTTTAATCACTGGCTCGATGCGCCGTGGCATTGAGGCAATCAGCCTGTTGCATTGTCTGGGAGTTATGGAAGCCCAGATTTCCTTGCTGTCAGTTCTTCTTTGTTTTTGGGTCTGGTGCCCCTTATTTTCCTCTTGATAATACCCCATCGATTCTCAATGGGTTTTAGAGCTGGCGAGTTGGCTGACCAGTCAAGCACTGCGATGACATGGGCATCAAACCAGGTTTTGGAGCTTCTGGCAATATGGGAAGGGCCAGGTCCTGCCGGAAGATGAAATCTACATCTCCATACATAATAAGTCCTCTAAAACATTCTGGTAGACTGTTGTGATGATCTTGGCTTTAAGAAAGCAGAGTTTTATCAACATCTGCACTGGACATTGCATCCCAAATCATGACTGACTGTGGATATTTCACACTGGACCTCAAGCAGCTTGGGTTCTGTTCCCTCCAAACCCTTGGACCTTGATTCCCGAATGAAAGGCACATGTTACTTTCATCGGAAAAGTGGACCTCTGACCACGAGCCAACAGTCCAGTCCTCCTTCTCCTTGGCACAATTGAGACACCTCCTACTTTGGCTCAGGCTCAGAAGCGCCTTGACCCGAGGAACCCGACAGTTGTAACTCATCACCTGTATGCGTCTGAATGTTGTGGTAAGGAGAGAGGTAAAGAAGAATCACTGCGGCTGAGCTCAAGGGATGCAATCGGGAGATGGGCGAAAGTTCTAGAAAGTCAACCATCACTGCAGCCCTCCACCAGTCAGGGCTTTATGGCAGAGTGGCCCGACGGAAGCCTCTCCTCAGTGCAAGACACATGAAAGCCCACATGGAGTTTGGAAAAAAAAAAAAAAAGACCTGAAGGACTCCAAGATGGTGAGAAATAAGATTCTCTGGTCTGATGAGACCAAGGTAACTTAACTTTTTGGCCTTAATTCAAAGCGGTGTGTGTGGAGAAAACCAGGCACTGCTGTCCAATACAGTCCCAACAGTGAAACGTGGTGGTGGCAGCATCATGCTGTGGGGGTGTTTTTCAGGTGCAGGGACAGGATGACTGGTTGCAATCGAAGGAAAGATGAATGCGGCCAAGTACAGGGATATCCTGGACGAAAACCTTCTCCAGAGTGCTCAGGACCTCAGACTGGGCCGAAGGTTCACCTTCCAACACGACAATGACACTAAGCACATGGCTAAAATAACATAGGAGTGCCTTCATAACAACTCGTGACTGTTATTGAATGGCCCAGCCAGAGCCCTGACTTAAACCCAATTGAGCATCTCTGGAGAGACCTGAAAATGGATTTTCACCATCCAACCTGACAAACTGGAGAGGATCTGCAAGGAGGAATGGCAGCGGATTCCCAAATCCAGGTGTAAAAACCTATTGCATCATTCCCAAAAAGACTCATGGCTGTATGAGCCCAAAAGGGTGTTTCTACTAAATACTGAGTAAAGGGTTTGAATACTTATGGCTGTGTGATATTTCAGTTTTTCCATTTTCATAAATCTACACAAATTACGTTTTTTTTCTGTCAATATGGGGTGGCTGTGTGTACATGAGGAAAGAAAATACATTTTAGCAAAAGACTGCAATACAACAGAGTGAAAAATATAAGGTGGTCTGAGTACTTTCTGTACCCACTGTGGGTACTAAAATAAGATGAAAGTCTGCATTTCAGCACATCTTGTTTCATTTCAAATCCTTTGTGGTAGTGTTAAGAGTCCAAAAGATGAATTGTGTTGATGTCTCAATATTGGACACTTGGGCCACATGGTTACAGTGTGTACAGGAAGTGTAAATGGAAGAAAATCAGACTTTCTCCAAGTTGGACTGATAACAATTCCAAGAGGTGGTACTGTATGGCGTTATTTGTGGTATCCTTCACAATTTTTGTCAATGAAATCTCCACGTAATGGGCAAAATACCAAACTACCACTTCTTGGAAACGGGTGAACTGATTTTTATTTATTTTTTTCATTTTTTTATTGAAGCTTGTTGAGGAGCTGAGGTGGTGTAATTATTGTAGCGGGGAAGCCTTACACGGCATCGGTCCTGCCAAAGCCTCTGAGGTCAACGAACTTCATTGAGGTATACCTTGACACACACGAATACACTAAATGCACTAAACATGGAACAACTGTGCTATCCATCCGTTTTCTGAGCCGCTTCTCCTCACTTGGGTCGCGGGCATGCTGGAGCCTATCCCAGCTATCATCGGGCAGGAGGCGGGGTACACCGCGAACTGTATGCCAGGCAATCGCTGTGCTACCCACCCCTCACTTTTGTATTTCTTATTTGAGACAATTTCCCATGGGGAGATCCATAAGGTGCAATGCTACAACAGTGAAATACTGATGCAAGAATACTTCCCAAACCTGTTGTGGTGAGTGTCATGTCCAAGTATGTTCTGGTTCAACTTTACATAGGTGCGTCTAGGAAAAAAACATCGACTGCATGCATTGACAACATTATCACATTGAGTTATGTCTATAAATCAAATAACTAATATTTCAAAAGGAAATGAATCTAAATGTGTCCTGTGTGCTCTCACCCATGTGTGCGTACAACTTGGAACACCTCAGCAATTCTGTTCTTATCACACTGGGTGCGCAGTAACACAACTTAATAGCTGAGGAGTGAGTCATTTCAGTTCGCTGGAGACACACCCTGTAAAGTGTCATTGTACTTGTTTAAACACACGCAACACTGAAGCCGGATTAATGTGCCACTCCTTTCAGAGGTGAATGTGTGCTGCCGCAGGGGAATGACATTCCCAGCGCCCGTAGACAAACACTGATTGCAAAAACTCTTCCACTTCAACATTTATATGTATTAATGGGCACCTTTGACCTTTAATCATTGCGCAAATGAATCAGCATCGTCTCTCCTATCAGTGAGTAAAATGACAGTATGCTAAATTATTTGGATGGACGTTACTCATTTGACCTGGGTAGCTTTATTCTTATGTACTTAACTCAGCATGAACATAAAATATTTAAAAGAGCATCTTCATTCCTCACTATATAGTCAGAGCAAAGACTGACCTGAGGTTCCATTGAATTATTCATATTTGGAAAGTCAACCAAGTGGGGAGGACATGTGAAACTCAACCAGCAGGCAGTTTACTTGTGAGCATTACTGCTTGACTGTCGAGACCACAAATGTTCAATGCTGACATGTTGAACATACAAACATACAATGGCAATTGGTATTGTGAGTTTTTCATGATCGAATTTGCAAAGGGAACCTAGTTTAAGATACATGTGTTCATATCTAAAGTACGTAATTCAGACACAATAATCTCACCACCTTAAATTCCAGGAAAATGGGGGGGGGGGGGGGGGGAATAAATACATGACAAATTTGAAATAAATAATAATATAATACTAATAACGAGAGCTGCAAGCACCTATGACGCCGGGCCCTGGCACCCATTGGCACGTTGGGGCACTGGTGTATTGGGGATCCATTGTAAATGAAAGGAAATGGCAATTAATACATTCCAGGTCCCCAAAAAACAGCAACAAAAATTTGTGAAAGGTGTTTTGTATTAAGAAAAATATCACAGATTTGTACTTGCATACAGGAATAAACTAACAAACCACTGAGGCCTTCACAGAACAGGCGTATTATTTAAATTACACACAGGTGGACCCATTTACTCCTTTGGTGCCTTATGAGGGTCATTGATTTCACTTGAATTGTATTCTGGGTATTGGAGTACAGGGGGCTGAATGCAAATGCTCACCACACTTTTCAGATTCCTAGATTTCTAGACCATGAGTTGTTTTATAAAAGGTACATCAAGTATATAGATCCACTGTGATCTGCAAGTTGCATGTGCGTAAATGAAAGCTCTGATTCATAATATTGTTTCAATTGCACGCATTTGAAAGAAATGTCAGATTGCTCATATTTGAAACATATCAACAAATGTGAATATTTTCCAATTGTACTCCTAATTATTTCATGGTCTACTTCATTTATAACGTGAAAAATCGTAGTAATATTAGCAAGTCTTCATAAGTATCGTAGGACTAGTAAACTTCACTACTTTATTGTGCCGCCGCCTCCCCACCCTTTGGTTATATATATAAAAAATAATAATCATAATCCTTCTTCCTGGCTTTGTGAGAAAACGCACAGTTCTTACTGCTTTCTACTGGGGCGTGTGCCAGTGTGGTAATCTACCTGGAGGAGGAGGGGGGAGGCCGACATTTCTTTGTGTTGGCATGTGCTCTAGGTCATGACAAAAAGCTGAGTCAGCAGATGACTGTGTGGCACTTGAAGATACAACCACGCCACCTCGTGGCCAAAACAAGGACATTTATTTACACAGCTATACTGTTGTGGAGGGCTGTCAAACTCATTTTTCAGGGGGCACGTTCACCCCCGTTTGATCTCAAATGGGCCTTACCAGTATATTCATGGCCTAATAAGCTATAAATAATTCCCAAATTTTTGGGGTGCAAATAATTTGCAAAATATTCACATTTGTCTTGTTTCAAATCAAATCAAATCAGTGTTTTCATTTACACGTGCAAATTAAAGTAGTGGATCAATATAATCTATGTACCTTTTTGTAAAACAATCATTTTAAATTTACATACATTTCCACATCCATCTGGAAATATTGACAACAACTGACTCATCACGCCATGCAAACTAAAGTCGGAGCTTTACAGATATGCCTTGTAAATGTATACATACATAAATACAAGTTGTGGCAGTGCATGAAAAAACGTGTTCCACCAAATAATGAAGCTGTTGACTGATATTTTACAATATTCAGTCTCAACATATTCCTACAGGATGTATTCATTTTCACAGAACTGTAATCTTCACGGTGTAAAGTTGGCACATTTTATAGGAAATAGACTTGCTTTGATCCTGAAACATGGCATCTTTTCGCCTTCACATGTGTATGAATATCAGGCGTGAAATCTTGAGTAACAGCCAATTTCAGTCATTTAAGTGGTCGTCAGTGCACCCTCCAGGGGACAGAATTTGTGACAACAATTACTTTTATTGAAAAATTGCAGTTAATGTCTTCTATCGCCACAGGGCAGATTGGACCCCTGATGGGCCAGTTCTTGCTCGCATGTTGTACAACCCCTATTCCGATGAAGTTGGGATGTTGTGTTAAACATAAATATAAACAGAATACAATGATTTGCAAATCATGTTCGACATATATTTAATTCGAAGAAGTCGAAGCAGAGGTGGGGTTTGTTGGTTTTCTTCGGCAGAAAGGAAAGTAAAGCAGAGAGCCTAGAACTGAATGTGGGGACTGTGAATGTTGGGACTATGACAGGAAAATCTCGGGAGTTGGTTAACATGATGATTAGGAGAAAGGTTGATTATATTGTGTGTCCAGGAGACCAGGTGGATTAGTGGCTATGCCCTACAGGTAGGATGTGGCCTAGAGGTGAAAGAGAAATTCTGGAAGGAGCTAGAAGAAGTAGTTCTGAGCATCTCACACAGAGAGAGAGAGTTGTGATTGGTGCAGATTGTAATGGACATGTTGGTGAAGGTAATAGGGGTGATGAAGAAGTGATGGGTAAGTACGGCATCCAGGAAAGGAACTTGGAGGGACAGATGGTGGTAGACTTTGCAACAAGGATGCAAATGGCTGTAGTGAACACTTTTTTCCAGAAGAGGCACATACATAGGGTGACCTACAAGAGCAGAGGTAGAAGCACGCAGGTGGATTACATCTTGTGCAGACGATGTAATCTGAAGAAGGTTACCAACTGTAAGGTAGTGGTAGGGGAGAGTGTGGCTGGACAGCATAGGATGGTGATGTGTAAGATGACTCTGGTGGTGGGGAGGAAGATTAGGAAGACAAAGGCAGAGAAGAGAACCATGTGGTGGAAGCTGAGACAGGACGAGTGTTGTGCAGCTTTTCGGGAAGAGGTGAGACAGGCTCTCGGTGGACGGGAGGAGCTTCCAGAAGACTGGACCACTGCAACCAAGGTGATCAGAGAGGCAGGCAGGAGAGTACTTGGTGTATCTTCTGGCAGGAAAGGAGAGAAGGAGACTTGGTGGTGGAACCACAGAGTACAGGAAATCATACAAGGAGAATAGGATCTATACAGGCTGGCCAGACAGAGGGATAGAGATGGGAAGGATGTGCAGCAGGTTAGGGTGATTAAGGATAGAGATGGAAATGGGTTGCCCGTAGTGTGCTATATAGATGGAAAGAATACTTTCAGGAGTTGATGAATGAGGAACAAGGGTGATGTGCAGAGCTGTGGGAACTATCGAGGAATAAAGTTGATGAGCCACACAATAAAGTTATGGGAAAGAGTAGTGCAGATAGACTCAGGACAGAAGTGAGTATTTGCGAGCAACAGTATAGGTTCATGCTGAGAAAGAGTCAACCGTCCAGAGCAATGGTCAGTGTGGTCAGGAAGTGAAGAAACGGGTCCAAGCAGGTTGGGACGGGTGGAGGAAGGTGTTAGGTGTGTTATGTGACAGAAGAGTCTCTGCTACGATGAAGGGCAAAGTTTATAAAACAGTGGTGAGGCCAGCCATGATGTACGGATTAGAGACAGTGGCACTGAAGAGACAGCAGGAAGCAGAGTTGGAGGTGGCGGAAATGAAGATGTTGAGGTTCGCTCTTGGAGTGACCAGGTTGGATAAAATTACAAATGAGCTCATTAGAGGGCCGGTCAAGGTTCGATGTTTTGGAGACAAAGTTAGAGAGAGCAGACTTCGATGGTTTGGACACGTCCAGAGGAGAAATAGTGAGTATATTGGTAGAAGGATGATGAAGATGGAGCTGCCAGGCAAGAGAGTGAGAGGAAGACCAAAGAGAAGGTTGATGGATGTCGTGAGGGAAGACATGATGGCAGTTGGTGTTCGAGAGGAGGATGCAGGAGATAGGCTTACATGGAAAAGGATGACGCGCTGTGGCGACCCCTAACGGGACAAGCCGAAAGGAAAGAAGAAGAAGTTAATTGAACACACTACAAAGAAAATATATTGAATTTAATATTTAAATATTTAATCCAATGAAGTTGGGACATTGTGTTAAACAAATAAAAACAGAATACAATGATTTGCAAATCATGTTGAACCTATATTATATATTTAATTGAATACACTACAAAGAAACGATTATTTGATGTTCAAACTGATAAACTTTGTTTTTAGCAAATAATCATTAACTTAGAATTTTATGGCTGCACCATGTTCCAAAAAAGATGGGACAGGGTTACGTTTACCACTCTGTTACATCACCTTTTTTTTTTAACAGCACTCAATAATCATTTGGGAACTGAGGAAACTAATTGTTGAAGCTTTGGAGGTGAAATCCTTTCCCATTCTTGCTTGATGTACAGCTTCAGCTGTTCAACAGTCCGGGGTCTCCGTTGTCGTATTTTACTCTTCATAATGCACCACACATTTTCAATGGGAGACAGGTCTGGACTGCAGGCAGGCCAGTCTAGTACCCGCACTGTTTTACTACAAAGCCACGCTGTTGTAACACATGCAGAATGTGGTTTGTCATTGTCTTGCTGAAATAAGAAGGGGCGTCCATAAAAAAGACATTGCTTTGATGGCAGCATATGTTTCTCCAAAACCTGTATGTACCTTTCAGCATTCATGGTGCCTTCACAGACGTGCAAGTTACCCATTCCATTGGCAGGAACACAGCCCCATACCATCACAGATGCTGGCTTTTGAACTTTGCGTCCATAACAGTCCGGATGGTTCCTTTCCTCTTTGGCCCGGAGGACACGACATCCACAATTTCCAAAAACAATTTAGAATGTGGACTCATCGGAGCACAGAACACTTTTCCACTTTGCATCAGTCCATCTTAGATGAGCTCGGGCCCAGAGAAGCCGGGGGTGTTTCTGGGTGTTGTTGATAAATGGCTTTTGCTTTGCATAGTAGAGTTTTAAGTTGCACTTACGGATGTAGCGCCAAACTCTATTTACGTACATTAGTTTTCAGAAGTGTTCCTGAGTTCATGTGTTGATATCCTTTACACATTGATGTCGTTTTTTTGATGCAGTGCCACCTGAGGGATCGAAGGTCACGGGCATTCAATGTTGTTTTTCGGTATTCCTGCTTACATGCAGTGATTGCTCCAGATTCTACACAGTTCTACACAGCGGTCATCGAATCAGTCCTGTGTTCTTCCATCACAGTCTGGTTCGGCGCTGCTACAAAAAAGGACAAACTCCGACTGCAACGGACAATCAAAACTGCTGAAATGATTGTCGGTACCCCCCTACCCACCATTGAGGACTTGCACGCTGCCAGAACTAAGACAAGAGCGTGCAAAATCCTCTCGGACCCTCCGCACCCCGGTCACCGGCTCTTCCGGCTCCTTCCCTCAGGTAGGCGCTACCGATCAACGCAAACTAGAACTAGCAGACATTCCAACAGCTTCTTCCCTCTTGCGATCAACTTCTTAAACAGCTAACCTACAATTGCATTACAACATGCTGGCAATTTTTTGACTTGAGTTTGTTGTCACATTTCTGTGGGGCCAATTATGTATTACTCGTGCACTCACTGTAGTTGTCTCGCCATGCTGCACTATTTGCATATCTGTTGTTGACCAATACTGGCCACCCATGCCAGAGTAGCATCTGCTCCATTTGCACACTGATTGAGGAGTATCAGCAACATTTGCACAACCAACATTGTCCCAGATGATCGCACTACTCGTCACTTTAAACCGCATACACTCCTTGAAGTCTCTGCGCCCTTTGCCCAATGGTCATTTCACCGGACTATTGCAATATTAGTCATTCGAACTGCTCTAAGTGCTCGAAGACTCTGCATCTTTTGGCTTCAGTAAGACATTAAAAGCCTTTTCTCACTTCTGGGTGCACACCAGATTCATGTTATTTTGTGTTACTGGTGATCGCTAGTTACCTTTTAATCATGCGCTGAGACATTATCTTTGACAGACAAAATCAAAAAGTAAATAATCATCTTGAGAGTTTGTGAAACAATTTTTATTATTATTTTTTTTTTAAATGAAAGAACAACTGTATTTTGGACCATTTGTTTCAGTCTGTTTCAGTGCATGACATTGTTCTTATGGTGACAAAGAATAACAGTTTTAGGCACATTAGGCTAATTCCAACATCTTCTTCCCTCTCGCCATTAAACTGCTAGAGGCTAAGTGACTCTCTGTAGTTTGTTTTTATGTCTCAATTTATTTATTTCTTTTGTCAAAATGGCTGTCCATTGTCGTAGTGGACCGGCTCCAACTACCAGAGACAAATTCCTTGTGTGCTTTTGACATATTTGGCAATTAAAGCGGATGCTGATTATATTCCAGTCAGCACCGCATTCTTTCTTTTTTTTTTTAAATGCATGTCAATGCAAGTCTTGCGTGTTTGACCCTCATAGCACATGTCAATACTTAGCGGGTGTGTTTGAACTTACTCTCCTCAGGCATCATTAGCAGTCCCACAGCCCTGAAGCTTGACCTCTTACAGTAAATTGATCCTGGATTGTGACCCAAAACCAGATGTTACAG
Source organism: Phycodurus eques (assembly GCF_024500275.1). Lineage (NCBI taxonomy): Eukaryota > Metazoa > Chordata > Actinopteri > Syngnathiformes > Syngnathidae > Phycodurus > Phycodurus eques. Next base: position 4,363,103 of record NC_084533.1, read on the forward strand.
TTGTAAATATGGACTTAAATAGGCGGGCACATGGCCATTACCCCTACGAGATGTAAAAATATGATAGTCTGTTTATCCTTTGCAGCTATAGCAAAGTACGTTCTGGTAAAATGTTGCTTAATGCACAAGGCTTAGAATGAAAAGGGCCTTCCCCAAATCTTTCCCACAACATTGTAAATGGTCTAAAAGGCTTTGCTTTGCTGATTGAGTGATTGAAGGATGGACTATATTTCACCAACAAGTTGTCTTTGTATATTTTTTACTCAAGAAAATTAAACTAGCAGTAATTTCCAATCATATCAATATGTTTTGTATGTAAATAAGTATTGCCTTGGGAACGTTCCTTTTATTTTGCCCAAATCGATAAGCCGTGGTGGTGTGGCATCAGTGACGGAACTGGAGACCAACTTCGCTGCATAGCTGGTGTGGGAAAAGCACTATACTATAAAGTGGCAGTGTTTACTCATATTTTCCATATCGTCGCTGTTGGATGGAATTCTTGCACCTCCCCCAAAAAAAAGACATCTTGCTTGAGTTTGTCATCAGAAAACAAGCGTGGTTTTTAAGTCCAAACGATGCAATAAGTGCCAAATGTTCATAGCAATAGAGAGGTCCTTGAAGTGCAACTTAATATTTTGTCTGTGGAGTGTGAGTCTAGTCTGTCTAATTTAGTCTGTCTAAATTACGTCCAGACAGTTTGTTTGTTACAGTACAATGTAAACAGGTACAGTACTATATATTCTGTAGCCATTTTACCTTTCATTCTCACACTTGGAAGACTTTTGACACTCAAACAACCCAACACAATCCAAAAACATGACACAGACGCATGAGGTTCATCATCGTGTGGTTTATTATACAGTGTATTCTAACAACCTCGCCATAAAACATATAAAATATAAAAGTGCCATATCCCTTATATACATTATTCATTCACTCCACAGTCACACCCTAGTGGTGGTAAGCTACTTGTGCAGTCTGACGGAAGGGTGGCTGCCATTCTGTGCCTACGGCCCCCCACCACCACCACCAAACATCCAACCGCATTCATTCGTAGGCAATGTGGGTTAAGTGTCTTACCCAGGGGACACGATGACGACATGCGCTCAGGCGGGGCTACGACCGGGCGACCCTCTGGTTGAAGGGCGTACACTTGATTTGACCTTGATTTGATTTTGACACTAATATTTTATAAGCCTTCGGCTCTCGCACAATTGTCGCTTGGCCTCGCCCCTAAGAACAGTATTTCCAGGAATCCCCCTTTTGGACAGGTCAAGGGATTCCTGGGAAAACTGGACCCCAGGAGAGAGGAGAATTGGGGGGGGGGGGCATGGAAAATTCCAGACTACGTTCTTTCCATGGAATAAATGGCAAGGGACAAATTATGCAGTAAATAAAATTTAAATTGACAAAAAGGAAAGAAATTTGTAACACATTTATTGAGAGATATCTATCGGGGAAAAGTTCATTTATTTCAATAGTTAAATTCTAAAAGTGAACTATATTTGCGATGCACCTGTAAACTTTCTAAATGTCGCTACTCTTATACTCTCTTTGTCGCCCTTTAGTTCTTAAAGTAGTCCATGAGGCCTGTGAAGCAGTCCTCCGTCCCGAGCTACAGTGCTTCATCTCAGACTACCAACTGACCAGAGATGCAGCACTGCACCATGGGCCGCAGGGAGGGAGAGAGAGAGAGAGAGAGAGAGAGAGAGAGAGAGAGAGAGAGGGAGGGAGTCCTGCAAACACACTTTTACATGAGAGCGGTAAACAGGAAATGACATTAACCCTCTGTGGACATAATTCAAACTTCCTGTGCTGTTCCCTCTCATGTTACACACTCGGATACCTCCACACGCATACACAACGTTTGAGATGATCTTGCACAAATGCTGGGAGGATATTTTAAAAAAATCACACAATAGCGGACAGCAAAATGAATGGTTATTTCGGAGATATGTATACATTTGTGAAAGTGTCGGAACTATTGCATGTCTTTGCTGTTATTATGATTGTATAACGACAAGAGTGTTATGGGTGTAATGAGTAGTTAGGATCATTTCGGCACTTGCATCCGCAGAGTTTGAAGGTCAACACATACATTGTGCAACTCGCACAATTTCTATGAAGCTGTTTATGTCTTTACTGTTATGGAAGAAGTGTATGATAATTGGGCCACCGCGATTTGATCTGTCAATGAGGATTGCCTTTACTATGAATGCTTCAAATTTTAAATCATCAATACGCTTTTCAAAATAGGACTTTAAGTGTGGCCGTTTCCGCATGGGAGGCATTAACCCATATAAAAGCAAGGCAGCATAAAAAAATGCCTAAAATAGTTTTTTTTTTTTTTTTTTTTTTTTTTTACAGAAATGTCTTTACCGATCAAATTATATGAAAATGATCCATAACTTGGACACCGAAACACCTGCTAAAGTAAATGAATACTTCTCTGTCAGTGGCAAAGAAAACTGAGCATTGGTCATTTTGAAAAGGCAGATAAAGCTTTTGTTCAAGCCTAATGTTGTGGCCTATGATTGCACTGTATTAGAAAATGTCTCCCAAGTCACAAGCCTTACCCAAGCCAGAGTGAAGTGTCTATCAGTGAGCGGCATCGCCTCATCTCCGTGGCAACCCCTGAGAAAACAAAATAGCATTTTAAATATAGCCTGACCGTGGCGTTTCTAATAAATAGGCTAGTAGGACAGACAGAGGAAACATGGTGTTTTGCTGGAATATTCGAATAGACTGTGTTAGACTGGAAACTCTCTGCCGCCCCATATAAGGCCTTAGTGGCCCTTTTTATTTTTGGGATCATGGAAAATGGGATCACTGCACTGGATAAACATTCCCTCTTTTCAGACTGTGTGATTGCTCCCACAGATAGATTGTCACCCCTCCCTCCGACCCAACCTCCAACCCCACCCAACCCCCTTTTTCAGCTGCCATACATTCCCTTTTCTAGTCAGGGGGGGGGGGGGGGGGGGGGGGTCTCACTGGAAGGGCAGCAGAGGGAGGGGGAGCTTCATCTCCCGCTGCCCGGGCTCAACAAGTCCATATTAAGAAGAAAGGCCTCTCTCGCACTCTCTCATGGTAGGCCAAGTCTCAAAGTCTGTTCTCAGGAAGTGTGATCTACTGTACATGTACACACTACTAATAAACTACCCTCTAACAGCCTCTTTGAGTGTGTGCGCGCGTGTGTGTGAGACAAGTCAAAACCTGCATCCTGTTCCCAAGTGCTTGGGAAAATATGTGGAATGTGTGAAAATATAACATACTCATCGGGCATGTGCACACACAAAACTCCAAGAGGCGTCCAAGCACCTGCCCTTTTGCCCTTGATGAAAAAAGTGACCTTTTTGCGGCAGCCCACTTTTTTTTTTCTTCATTCATCAGTATTAAAAAAGGAAAGAAAAAAAAATACACTCTGTCATCAATTTCACCAGCTCAGTTTTGATACATAAAGCTGCATTTATTTGAGTCATTGGGAGAATTTTACATTTCGCTGCAACCTTGATTTATCTGGGGTTAATCAGAGGCACTTGAAATGGGGGCAGCTGTGTGCTGACCCCTATTTAACATGGGTTTGAATGCAATTGCTTAGTTCTGAACACATTTATAAGAGGGTATGAGCACCTGCCCCCCCAAAAATGTCTGTACAGGTGCCTGATACTCATCAATCTTGATGTTCTAACTTATTTCTGGAACAATTTCACAAGATATACATCTACAATACTGCTGTGCTATACGTGCGGCTAATAATGAGCAGAGCAAGCATAGATGCAAGGTAACTGAACCAAAACCTTTCGGTATTCATCTCAAACGTTTGCACAAGAACAACAGCACAGAGACAAGAGTCTGCAACCATCATAATTTATTTTATTTTTTTTTTAAAACACTGATTATCATTAATATTGAAATCATTTGAATTTTGTTAGAATAAGTGAATACAACTTTGTTTTACTAACATGAAAATAATGTACAGCAATGGTTCTCGAACGTTTTACACCAAGTGCCACCATTAAAATACACGTATTAGGTCAAAGCGAATTTAATTAAAAACTTAAATGAATTGCATATAAAAAGAAAATAAAAATGTATTTCTAATAAAACATTTAAGAGAAACCTTTAATGAATGAATGCAAATGCATCGTGCCTAAAGTTACAAACAACTGAATTGCACTTAAAAATATTACTGTACATGAACAGTAAAAACAAATTACTGTACTGAATATACTGTATGCAAGCTTCATATTATCTTTGATTGTATTTCGTTTTGAGTAATGCGGTTGAGTAACAAGCCCTCGACATAGCTTAATAGATGCTCGCGCACACATAAAAGCACAAACTGTATGTCACAGCAGTCATCCCACATCAGCATCCTATAACACCATTTAGTGTTGCTTTAATGAAATACCGTATAATAAAACTCCACATCGCCAATTTTGTACATGAATACTGGCACAAATCGAATGGGGTCAGCAATAGTAATGACGAACATCAATGGTGTTTCTGCATGAACGTCGAAATGGATTCCACTACTCTACATCATTCGACCACTAAAGTGGAAAAACACACTAAAGCACATTGACACATGACATTATAGTTAACCTGAATTTTCTGTGTGGAGGCAGACTCACGTCAGAGAGAGTGTTTGAGTGTGTTTATACAGGCCGTGATAACAACCAGAGAGCCATCTCTTCTGTTAAGCCAAACATTCCCTTATATGGTCGTATTTCCCCCTCCCCGTTCTGTAAATCTCACACACAGGAAAAACCCACTCCGCTTGACTTTATCCGCCTGTCGTACAAAGGGTCCGTTACACGCACAAGCACACGCGCACACACGCAGAGTTAAGTAGAGAAGAACAAAAGAGACCGTGGACCAAACATAAATGAATCTGAGTGACTTTAAATGTGTAAGTGCCACTGCCATTTTTGGAAGCTGAGGGGAGCACTGTGATGAGAATGGCTACAAAAGCGTCTGTTGGACATTCTTGATGACAGCAAGGGTCATTTTTGTACTTGTTTAAATTTAGATCTTTATTTTTTTTTTCATCCAGGGCAAAAGGCCAGGTGCTTGGACACCTCTTGGGGTCTATGTGTGCATGTGCCTGAGTGAGAGCCTGTTATTGATTTGCACACACCTTCTCATTCAATCCATGAGTCAGTATGCCCAGTATTTTGCCTGCTCCTATATGTGTATTTGGGCCACACTGAAAAGAAAAAAAAAAGAAAAGGAAAAAAAACTTTATATTTTACAAGGGATAGTCACATTATTATTATTATTTATGTTTTTTTTTTTAATTTTTATTTATTTATGTATTTTTACAAGAATAAAGGGGCGGCACGGTGGACGACTGGTTAGAGCGTCAGCCTCACAGTTCTGAGGACCCGGGTTCAATCCCCGGCCCCGCCTGTGTGGAGTTTGCATGTTCTCCCCGTGCCTGCGTGGGTTTTCTCCAGGCACTCCGGTTTCCTCCCACATCCCAAAAAACATGCATGAATTGGAGACTCTAAATTGCCCGTAGGCATGACTGTGAGTGCGAATGGTTGTTTGTTCCTATGTGCCCTGCGATTGGCTGGCAACCAGTTCAGGGTGCACCCTTCCTCCTGTCTGATGAGAGCTGGGATAGGCTCCAGCACGCCCGTGACCCTAGTGAGAAAAAGCGGCTCAGAAAATGGATGGATGGACGGATGGACAAGAATAAAGGTCTCGAGCATAAAACGTACAAGTAAATAAAACCATCAGCATGAACATCCATCCATCTATTTTCGATACCACTTGTTCCCATGAGGGTCGCTGTTGAGCTGGAGCCTCACATGAGTACAACAACACAACTAGTTTGACCTCAACAATAAACAAAAAACCCTTCATAAATAGACGTCAGGCAGAATGCGTGTGCGGCTTCCTCTTATGTGAAATTTACCCTGGGAATGATGCTCTTTTTGGTCCCTGAGGGGGACTGATGTGAGAGGGTGTGTGTGGGGGGAGGGGGGGGGGGGGGTCATGTGAAAGTTCTGTCAACCCAGTACTGCCCCTCACATCCCCAAGATGCTTTACTGCAAAGTAACTAAATCAAGCATTTCCTGCTCTCACTCTCTGACTTTTCTCAAGTACATTCCTCGACTGCGGCTGCCGTGACGTTCCTCACACCTTCTCTGAGAAGGTACCGTGACTTTAATGCGGCGACTGGCTCTGTGTGTGTGTGTGTGTGTGCGTGTGTCTCACCTCTCGGAAATCTCCTTCCATCATCCACCTGTGAGTGAATGAGCACAGGCAGAGTTGAATTGTAGAGAATGCATATTCAGGAGTAAGATATGTGATGATAAAAAAAAAAAACATATATATATATATATATATATATATATATATATATATATATATATATATATATATATATATTAGGGCTGTCAATCGATTAATTTTTTCATCAGATTAATCCCACTTTTGAATTTTGATTAATCACAAGCACCAAATATACCACACATCGTACCATATTTTGCTTGGAGATGGCATTTCAAACGTGTTGTGCTTCAATGAAAAGAGAGTTCAGCGTTGCACTATACGCAGATTAGCTTTGCTTTTCTCGAAAAGTTACAAGTTGCTTCAGAGCGACTTGAAGCAAAATTTACCGCCAATCAGACCAGTCAGAGTGACCTCACTTATCTTTTCACCGGCGTCGGCATTGACCTGATGGCAACCTGCACCACATTTCAGATATCCATCCGCAGTTAAGGTAAAGGTGCGTGTGTGGTCGGTACGGAAGCCGTTTCAAAAGTCTAGCTTTACAAAGACGAGAAGCTCAGTTTTCAGAGACGTATTAATTTTACAAAATATTCCTCATCGTGGTTGTAGTTTGCAGTGGTGTAAGATGTCATGTTCAGAATTGCGTGTCATGTTTTGGTATGAGAGTCCAAAGCTCAGCATTCTTATCTTTGTAATGGCACAACTTTGAATATGGATTTCAGTATATTATTATCATAGCTGTACCTATTGTTGTGGCCGGCAAGTGTGCTATGTCTTAGGAGCTGTGTCTCATTAATGTTGCACCAAGTTGAAAATCAATCGACTATTCACAGCAACAACAACACAAATCTAATTTTACTTCATTTGAAACAAGTCCACTGGTATCCTGAGTCATAGAAATAGTTCGTATTAAATGGATGAGCATAAGAAAGGAGGAAATTATGTTAAGGTTTGACTCTATATGACAGCTACCAAAATTCAACCACACAAAATCAACATTTTCACTATGGAATATTTGTTTATTGGTTTATTTAATATTGGTGTTAATGAACTTTCATTGGAGGCCCGATACCAGTTATGTCCCAATCAAAACAGTTTTATTACTATGGCCTCATCTATGCATTTTCTATAGTGTTTGTCCTCATTAGGATCACAAGTGAGCTGGAGCCCATCCTAGTTGACTTTGGGCGAGGGGCGGGGTATACCCTAGACTGGTCGCCAGCCAATTGCAGGGTCAGTCTGCAAAAATCCAAAATCTTACATCGGGACTTCATCTTATTTCTAATTAAAAAAAAAACATCTTTCTGTACTTATTCTCAGATTTGCTTTGACTTTTTTTTTTTCCAAAATTTACATCAAGACAAAAAGACTTAACGATACTAAGTCTTAGTTTAAGAATCTTATCAAGTCAGTTCATACTAGTTGGCAGATTTGTTTGACTTATTTTAGGGACAAAATGTCTCGTGCAAAGAGACAATTTGAAGATAGCATGAATTGACTTGAGATTCTTAAGACAAGATCTTGTCTCTTTTGAAAAATGTCAAATGGAAACCGTCTTAAAATAACTACAGTGAGATGTTTTCACTAGAAACGAGAGAAATTAACAAGGATGGATTTTGCCTTTTTGGAGCCCACAACGTGAGTAATGTTTTAAATTCACATAAAGATGGAAAGACAAAGATATGGATGGGCGGAAACTGGGCCTAGTAATGTTTCTATCGATGCCACATTGTGTAATACAATTTACAAACTGTTCCCATGTCAAACTCAAACCTGAGGAATTATCAGTGTGAAATGAGTGCTTGCGTAGATTTGGAACCAATTTAATTACTGTATGAGCAAAGGAGGTTGTGCCAGTCTACATCGGCACTCAGTGGACAGTTCATTAGGTACACCTGCCCAGTCTGATGGGATCGAATATAAAAGCTGTATGAAAAATCCCGCCTTTCTAACGGGATCATGTTCATATGTAAGAAACACCTTTATGTAAGACTTCGGTTGTATATATACTACACCGCACTACCTTTGTGAAGTTTCAATTTTTCATACAGCTTTCGTACTGGATTGTACCCAAATACGGTAGGCGTCCCGCGAAAAGATATTCAAAGGCTCAGCAAGCACTTTGCGAGGCTTGTAACTGCCATACAGAGACTGTGATCCAAATTAAGTCAAACCGGCGGTGTCGAGGACGTTCAAGCAGATTTAAAATAACTTGGAAGAAAATAAGGTTCTGTTGTTGTACCTTGTTGGAAGATGTCACGTCACGGTCACTCGTCAGGTCTCTGAGAGGAGGTCTCGTCTGTTTCTTTGAACGCTCCCCGAAAACACTGATCAGCATCAGTGTGGGACCCCTCTGGCCTCTTTGTGTTGTCTTTATGAAGCAGATGAACTTTCAAGCCAGCATTCCTCTGTTACCTTGTATGGTCACTGGAGGGCGGGTCCTGCGCCAGAGAATGGCCCCTCTACACATGACGGATGGTGCTGATGTCAGAAGACCCAAGAGCCTTCGACTGGTGACCTGCGAAGCTTGTCTGGGAAAAGACCGAGGACGACTGGGAGAAAAGCAGAGACGAAGAGGTTAATGGGGGGTTAGAGGAGGACTGGGAAGAGACAGGAGTTGAAAAAACATAGAATGTGAGAAGAAATGTGAGGAGGGAAAATATAGGAAAAGAAGGAGGAGTGAGTTTAGAGGGGATATAGTTCATTCAGTCAATGAGGAAAAAAACGTTTGACATTTTTCATATTTCTTCTAAATTTGGGCTTTTTCTGCTCGGGCAGCTAAGTGGACAGCAGACTCAAATAGCATGTGGAACTGATTACACCGAGAGAAGGAAGAGGGTCATTATTTAGACTATCAAAGCGGGCGCATACACACGCGCACGCACACATAAATGCACGCACGCGCACACACACATTCAAGAAGCATTTGCGCCTTTAATAGTTCCCATCAGGACATTAGTGCATTAAAGTCATTGTTGCGACTCGTGTGTTTGAAGTTCACCAAGCACACAAAGTTAAAAGTCAGCAAGGGTATTGATTTGAAACTTTAGAGACCTAATCCATAGACCTCATTTGCATAGGAAACCCAAATCCCCAAAGCATATTTTCGTGGCGTTTTGATTGTTCAGCTACTAAGCACTCGGCCCCTTGTCGTCGGTCAGCATGCGGCCACAACTATGCCGCAACCGTCTTTTGTTTTCATGACCTTCTCACAGCAGTCATATAAATAAAGGATACAAGTGTGAATGCAGGAATTTGTTTTCACTGTCTGAGTCAGTATGGCATCAAATGGAACACTCCAACCCTGATAATAATAAAGGTGTCCCGTGTCTGTTTGATAGCTGCTAACCAACAAACAGATGGGCAAATAAACACAAATACAACACTTTGTCAACAGTTTGACTTTGGTGGAGGTTTACACTCTACTGAGTGATGATATTAAAGTCATTATAGTATTGTGGGAAAAACAACAAATCTCATGGTGGTTTTGAGTTGCATTTGTTTTACAGTTACCTGCATTAATTTGGTGGATTTCTCATATCATTTGCTTGTTCAAGCTTTACGTCATCGCATCTTAAATGCATTTTGCGGGGTTTACACTGGCTAAACCATGCAATAGACTCGACTAGATTAGACTAGACTCCCTTTTTAAGGGAAAATAAATGTCTTTTAAATTTGACACACCACACGCAAGTGTCGTTTTCAAGCAAAAATGGTTGCGACTTCGTCTAGCATCTGTTTTATGCTGACGTTTGAGCCGTGGAAATGCATCATATTAAAGCCTGCAGTGACTGGAATATATCCCACCAGGTTGTCGCGTGGCTTTTCTAAGTGGCGACAACAAGGAGCTCTAAAGCTGCGACGCCACCCCGAAGACCCTGTCCACACACAAATCACTGAATTCACTTTACGGCGTCTTTACACTATGAAGGACTATTTATAACGAAAGTAGAAGACGTAGATCATTATCCTCTGCTCTCAACAAGCCACAACCCTAAATATTTTTATGGATAACTACGTTGTTTTTTAGCTAGTTCAAAGTTTTATTAATTGTACAAGACTGATGATATTTAAACCAACATGCTTAAGGTAGATGGTGTCAAAGGTCTGTTATTATTAATAACTTTCAACTTCCAATGTGACTGTGTGTATTTTCGGTTCCTTTCCTTCATTGCCAAATGCTGATATCCATCCATACATTTTCTAACCGCTTATCACAGGTGAGGTGGGGGCTATCCAGGTGATTCAAATAAACAAGCAATCGTTAACACACACATTGGAACATATGAACATTTTAGCTTCTTTAATTAACCTACATACAGATATCTGGAATGTGGGAGGAAGCCAAAGTACCAGGGGAAACACGCAAAGACCCGAGCCGAGATTAAAACTCAGAACCTCTTGACCTGAGGCCAACTACATGTGCAACCAATGAGGATCTCATCTTGGTCAAAATACATTGTATTTTTGTTGAAATGGTGCAAATGCAGTTTGAATTTCACGATTGAAGATTAAAAAAAAAAATGTGACAAATAACCTGAGAACACTTACAGCGCTCATGTATTGGGTCCAGCTCAAGATGTTATTCCAACAATAGTTCACACACAAAACATTGCCTTGTAAAATACATGGTGAACCTCTACTGTGTAGCACTGATCCAATATCAAACATAATTTCATAAGGGTTTCACAAAGAGTACAGTGAGTTTATTTTCTGGTAAGAGAAGACAAGCCGTGGAGTAGGAGAGGAACACTGTTCGATGAACATTCAGAAGAGGAGTGGCAATGAAGTGAGAAGGGTGAAGTGGGACTGGAGGTCTGCGTGTGAGGAGAGGGTTTGTGGAGAGGGAAATTCAAAAACAAAAGAGGGAGGATGTGAATAAGGTATGAAAACATTCAAAGAAGAAGACAAGGTATTGGTATCGGGCCGATGCCATCCTTATTTTAAGGTATCGGGTTCTTGTGGAGGTTGCTGATACCAGCTGCTGATACTGAAAGCAAAAAAATAATCTCATGTCAAGCAAGTCCTCCTCGCCAGGAGTTGGCGCTACAGTAGAGTGGTTTCATAATTCATAATTACTGTATCTATTATTGTGTGAATTAAAATTTGATGTATCAAAAGTACTAGTGGTATCAGTACTTGGTATCGGTGAGTGCTCAAAAGTGTTTTTCAGCTGCAAGGACAGGACGACTGGTTGCAATCAAAGGAAAGATGAATGCGGCCAAGTACAGGGATGTCCTGGACGAAAACCTTCTCCAGAGTGCTCAGGACCTCAGACTGGGCTGAAGGTTCACTTTCCAACAAAACAATGACCCTAAGTGCACAGCTAAAATAACGGACTGGCTTCAGAACAACTCCGTGACTGTTCTTGAATGGCCCAGCCAGAGCCCTGATTTAAACCCAATTGAGCATCTCTGGAGAGACCTGAAAATGGCTGCCCACCAACGTTCACCATCCAACCTGACAGAACTGGAGAGGATCTGCAAGGAGGAATGGCAGAGGAAACCCAAATCCAGGTGTGAAAAACCTCATCATGCATAATTACCAAAAAGACTCATGGCTGTATTAGCTCAGGGTGCTTCTACCAAACACTGAGCAAAGGGTCTGAATACTTATGGCTGTGTGATATTTCCATTTTTCATAAATCTGCAAAAATGTCAACAGTTTTGTTTTTGTCTGTCAATATGGGGTGCTGTGTGTATGGTGGCAATATAACAAAGAGTGAAAAATTTAAGGGGGTCTGAATACTTTCCGTACCCACCGTATATGTATATATATATAGATATATATATATCTATATATATATATATAGTTCATTTTAATTCATCTAAGCTTAGTGTGACATGTAGAAGTCAAAGGGGGCCAAGAAAGATGGATGAGGGAGAGCAGAACAAGCTCTTCTCCTCATCTGCTGTCTTTTGTGTCTTAATAAGGTAATGTTTGGACACGGTTCACTGTTTACAGCAGCTTACCAGACTGGGCCATTAGAGATGGCAACCAACCATGGACACACACACACACACACACAGACCTGCACACACACACATACACACACCCAGTCACAAAAAACTAACACACAATGCGGTCTTATCCCTCATATGGACAGAAGTCCAGCAAAAATTTAAGAACAAGGTAAACATGTTCATTCTGTTCATCTGCGACAGGACGAGTAAAAAGCTTCTGAGTCTGACTACTGACGACTCTAAATCCTTTTAGTAAAACAAGAGGAGGTTTTGTGTTTCTCTCAGCGACCTCCGTAAATGACACACTATTCGGAGCAAGGTCCAAAGTTCAAGGCCCTGGCTTGGATTTTGAAATTCTTAAAGGAAGAAAAGGGCCAGTTGGACAACATATTCCTTTAGTTTGATGTGATGGATGCCAAAAGTCACTTTGCAAGACGATACTGTAATCATGTTTCAGTCACAATGTCAGACAGCATAAACTATCCATCCAGTTTTGACTGTTTGTCGTGTTCGGGGTCACTGGTAAATTACAGTATGTTCCAGATGACTTTGGCCAAGTAGTGGGGCGCATCCTGGACTGGTCACTGGTTAAGCTGAAGGTACATCAAAGCACAACTCAGTATGACCTACGGATCTGAAAATTGGTACGCAAACATAGGAAACCCAGACGTACAAAAAAGTCAGTGCGGTCGATATCGTAACCCGAACAGGAAGTGACCTATGACCTTTTGAAGGAAAAAAGTGTGAAATCTTTGCATTTTTTCAGGGTTTATACTTTTGTTTGTTGTTTATACTTTACTCCTCCTACAGATTTCATCCGATTTGCTTCGAACTTGGTGTGTAGCATCTCAAGACATGGTACATTAAAAGTTATCAAAAGCTTTTTAATTGGACGAACTACGTGACGGGGGCGGGCCTGCAAACCTTTCGTTCCACATTTCGAATAAGCCGTAGAAGACAAAGGTAAAACTTATAAAATTGAGAACAAAAGATGCTGAAATGAAGTATAAGCTATCTAAAATCCATCCATCCATTTTCCGAACCGCTTATCCTCACTCGGGTCGCGAGCGTGCTGGAGCCTATCCCAGCTATCTTTGGGCGAGAGGCGGGTACACCCTGAACTGGTCACCAGCTAATCGGAGGGCACATATAAACAAACAACCATTCGCGCTCACATTCACACCTACGGGCAATTTATGGTCTGCAATTAACCTACCTAAAATGAAAATATTATTTTTGCTAAAATTATAGTCAGAGCTAACAAATTTAATTAATATTTTGCCCATGTCAGTACTGACCTCGCAAAAGAAATTCCTGAGCAAAGAAACAAATATGACATACATAAATATATTAAAACCAACTACTCCATGTTCCTTAGTAGGGTAAATGATAAGTATTAAAAATGTAAAAACACTAAGAAACAAAAAGTCGACTGATTGCTATATTGACACGGCATTAGTAAAAACCATAGAACTTTCACATTCAGTACATATGTAACCTCTCACTCCCATCAAAATTGAAAACAGCAAATGTTCTTATAAAGATGGAGAGAAATATCCATTTACCAATTATAGACCAATATCATTCCTTCCACATTTTTCAAAAATTCTAGAAAATATACGTGACAACTTTATTGAAAAACAGAATTTCTTAAGTACCAACTAATACAGCTTTAGAGCAACAAGGACCACCTCGATGGCAGTAACAGAAGTTGTGGAAGCAATAGCTATGAGTATGTATAATAAAGAATTTATTGTTGGGATTTTTATAGATCTAAACAAAGCTTTTGATGCTATTGATCATAGTATATTAATGCACAAATTAGAGAAATATGGAATGAGAGGTTTGGTATCTACTGTAAGTGAATAAAAAGTTACCTAGATGACAGATATTGGTATGTATAGTTTAACAATGTAGAATCAAACGCTTGAATGATCACGCTTGTGGTTCCCCAAGGGTCTGTGCTAGGCCCTAAACTATTCGTTTTGTATATCAACGATATTTGCATTATCAGTGATACTCGGTGATGACACAACGCTTTATTAAAATAGAAAAAAACCTGAAACAGCTTCAGATTATGGTGGAAAAAATAAATAAATACACAAACAAAGTGGTTTGACCTTTAACAAGTTATTGCTCAATCTAAAAAAAAGATAAAGTTGATAGTTTTTGGCACTAGACAAATCAAACACCAAGTCCAAATCATGGTAAATTCAATTGAAATAGAAAGAGTCTATGAAAATATATTTATTTGAGTAGTAATTGATGAAAAACTACAGTGGAAGTCTCACAAAGACAACATCAAAAGAAAAATGGAAAAAAAGATCGGTATCATCTAATAAAAAAAAAAAAAAAAAATAAAAAATAAAAAAAAAATCAAGGATCTCCTAAATGAGAAATCATTATATACTGTACATCCATCCATTTTCTGAGCCGCTTCTCCTCATTAGGGTCGCGGGCGTGCTGGAGCCTATCCCAGCTGTCATCGGGCAGGAGGCGGGGTACACCCTGAACTGGTTGCCAGCCAATCTATATACTGTACATTATATTCTTCATTGTTTCTGCCATACTTGACCTATTGTGTGAACATAAGGGGTAACACCTACGAAACAAATAGTCTGTTTTCAAGCTACAAAAAAGAGCTACCGGTATATGAATTATCAAGCAATCAAATTATATAGAACCAAACATATCCACTATTTATCAAATGAAATACTCTCAATTTCTACAATTTAGTTAAATTCAAAACAGCACAAATAATGTACCAAGTGCACAATAACCTTCGTTTGTACTTTGCCACAGTATTTAGAAGCTATTTGAAATCAGAGACAGTTGTTATAACTTGAGGGATGCAAGTGTCTCATAAAAGGGTAGGACTTTTTATTTTACTTTCCATTGCAATATCTTCTGTTACATTTGTATATGTTCAATAAAAAGCAATCAATCAAGAATCGGTACACCTTGCCACCAACAGAACTAAAAATGGAAGAAAATGTTTCTTATTTCTGGGAAGACTTTTGACATGATCTTGGAATTTCTGTCCGTTCATTGGGAATAATGTTGGCTTAGAGGGCCTGACTCGGTAAAAGTTCATCCCAAAGATGTTTGATGGGCTCGGAGTTGGGGCTCTCAAGTTCTTGTACACCAACCTCATTCAACCAATTCTGATGGAATCTTGCTTTGTGCACTGCACCACAGTCATGCTGGAAAAGTTGCAAACAATACTTGTTTACCCTATATTCTTATTTTCTGTATCGCTTTTGTATCATTTCTATTTAATGAAGGTTGCAGCTTCAATCGTGCTTTGTAAAAAATGATTATGCAGGTCAGATGAGGTGATGTTCAAACTGTGTAGAAATAAGGTGACTGTTTCGTGTCAAAGGAAGTTCAATGACAACCGAGCGCTGTGGGCAGTCTCACTCTGTTTACATTCACTGACAGCAGCGGACCAGTTTGCTACACTTGAGAATGTGTGTGTGTCTTGTCTGTCCTCCCAAATTGTCAAAGCAGGAAGAGCAGCGATGAGTGGCGTCGAAATTACAAAGTGCACAGGTGTCCTATCTCCGGCTGCCAGAGGCCTCATCTACTCTGCTCTGTAACTCGTCTGTCATTTCTGCTATTATTAGGCGTCCAACTTCCATGTTAATGTGCAAGTTCTGTTTGCAGTTTTTGTTCAGTTTGAGCACGTTCGGGTTCAAACCATCACGTCGTCAACCCATAGTTATGCTAGCTAGTTATCGCGGCATACGCGAGTGGTCCGCTAACCTGTTTTCCGGGTTTGAATGCGTGATGTCATCTCTATATCAACATTTGTTTTGTTTTTCAAATGACTTTTATTTAGGGTTTGACTTTTTATTTTAATATGTATAATGATGGCAAAAAACATTGGCACCGCTGTGTTTTTGTCAGATAATACCCCAATTCTCCCTGAAAACTGTAGCAATTACAAATGCTTTGGTATTCACGTTTATTTCTTTTGTTTGCGTTGCAACAATGAACAACAGTATTGCAAGCGTTCCATGCTCCTTTAATTTGTTATTAAACAAAAATGTGGAAAGTCACAGGTGCTGGCAATTTAGACATCACACTTGTAGCCAGTTAAAATGGGGAAAAAGGTGACTCGACCTTTGTGCTGTGTGTGCAAGCAACACCGAGCACGGAGAAAAGAAAGAAGAGCAAAGAATTGGCAGAGGACTTGAAAACCCAAACTGTGGAAATTCATGGACAATCTCAAGTCCATCTCCAGAGATCTGATTGTTTATGTGTCCACTGTCTGCAACATCAATAAGTTTACAGCCCATGGCACTGTAGCCAGGAGACAAAACTTGATGAAAGATTGCAGCGAAGGAACGTTCGAATGGTGGCTAAAGAACCTTGACGCACTTCCAAACAAATTCAAGCTCACCTGTAGACACAGAGTGTGACAGTGTCAGATCTGTCGTCATTGGAAAAGGAGGACCAGGCTTGCAGACATGAAAAATCCAGGCTGGAGTTTGCCAACACTTACACAGAGAAGCCAAAATCCCTCTAGGAGAATGTCCTGTGGACAGATGAGACCAAAGTAGAGCTTTTTAGTCAAGCACATCACTTTGCTGTTTACCTAAAAGGAAATGAAGCAAAGACCATCCTAAGATCAAACATGGTGTATGTTCACTGATGTTTTGGGGTTGCTTTTCTTGCTTCTGGTATGGTGCAAAGCAGGCACAGTGTCACAAAACTGGGTCACCGTTTGAGGTCATTGGTCTTACAGCAGGACAATGAGACAAATCACTGTAGAGTTCTGAGTCCAGATCAAAATTTTGTAGACACCTGTGGAGAGATCGCAAAACAACAGCTGGGAAGAGGAACCCTTCAAATCTGAGAGACCTGGGGCAGTTAGCAAAAGAAGTGTGGGCCAAACCCCCCCCCCCCCCCAGGCAGTGTTACCAAATATTGAGGTTGAAGGTTCATTATGTCCAGTCAGTTTTTGGAGTTCTGTGTGGAATCTTTTTTTTTTTCTTTTCTCCAGTGTAAACAAAATAAATCAACATTACACAACTATAGTTAGCATTGAAATCAAAGTATTGAAAATGCAGTATCATTTCTACTGTTTTTGGCAGAGTTGTTTTAAATGCGCTAGAAATCAGTTGATTTGGTGACAGTACAATAACTCAAAGGCAACAGAAGTACAGCAGAACAGCTAAAGTCAGTGGAAGAATCAATATGGAAGAGTCATAGTGACAAAGACAGAGGGCAAAAAGTTCATTTCCTGCTGATTTTTATTTTTTATAATGTGAAATAGCTTTTCTTATAAACATATAAACAGCATGAAATAACATGACTATCCACAACATCTGTACAATTGTTTAACAAAAGGAGGAGGAAAACAAAACAAAAACAAATCAGGTGGGTTTGGATTTTGTTACTCGGTCAGTTCATTGTTCATGAATTTGTTCACCTTTATCATCCCCCTGGCCTTCCACCCTAACCACAAAAACTAACAATCCATCCATTTTCCAAACCATATCTGACATATCCCATAATCTGACACGTTCGACTGGTTAGAGCAGTGTGCAGAACCAGTTACATGCCAACTTAATGTAAAATAATCTCTCGAAGCTGGAGTAGAATGTAACTTGACACCGACTGGCTAGTGATAATCAAGGTGCTGAAAGTACCTTGAAAAATTTGGGTTGGGAAAACAACAAATCAAATTAAAAACTGAGCCAACACTATTTCTAAATATACCCATTTGGATTAGAGAAACATTGAGGCACAGGACAGGCAGCAGTCAAGTTATGATGTGACGACTTAGTTGACTGTATGAACGCGATGCGCTTATATGCAGGAGTCCACAACTTTTCCCCCCTTTCTTATGCATGTAATACACCTTTTAATAGATCCTTGTCAAGCCACATTAAAAATGGCCACCTGGGTTATTTTCACCTGTAATTTCAGATTGGAACTGTATCTGTAAAGAGACCAAATAGACGATAGGAATCATCTAAGCTTATGAAACTTCCATTGGTTAAATCGCTTAAAAAAAAAACAAAAAAAAAAAACATATCTAATACATCCAAATACGTGGAAGCCATGATTTTAATACTTAAATATAGTCGTAAACATCTTTTTAGGGGTAATAGAATACTGAGGCTCAAATGAGATACGGGTGGGGTGGGGGCTGCAGCATGAACTTGATCCAAAATACTCCAAATTGCTTAATGAAAGCGAAAGGAAACAAGGCGATAAGACAAAAGGTTTCATTATTTGGAGTTGTGTTTCCTAAGGGCTCGTCTAGAGGTAAAATATTATTTGCCAGCGCCCCACAGTTGCAAGTCAAGTGCGCACTGCAGATCCTACCGACTCAGCCGGCCGACACAATTGACGGCACACTGTAATTGACAGTCAGATGTAAGACGGAGTGTCCTAAATGTAGTCGTCATCAACAGGTTCGCCTGGCGTATCACAGTGATGGAGGAAGAGAACCACAACTCTCTGAAACACTCCTCTTTTGCTTTGTCGGCGCTCTGAGATCTCCTCCCCGATGGTCTCCATGCAGATGTCGGCCGAGAGCTGACCCTTGCGCCTCGGGGCGTAGATGGTGGCTAACACACAACGGGAGAGAGTAATAGGCTGCGGTCATTTGGGCACAAATTTTCATTCCACTTAACATCGGAGAGATGACACTCACTGCTCTCGTCGTCCTCAAAGTCATAGCGGGCGTAGTTGTTGGGATCAGCTGCTCTCAGAGTCCTGAGCCAGGGGAAGTCTGTTATCATGCTGTAGGGGGCGCCATCCAACAGTCCTGAGCACGACATGGAGGTTAGTTAAAGCCAGGTGAACATATCGGTACTGGTCTAGGACCATTTTGAGCACGATTCCCCCGTTTCCATCTGTACTGATGCATTGAAGCATATATCTGAGTCCGTTTTACCCTCAAGCGTATAAATGTCTCGGCCCCAGGGGTATTTAGGATACTTCTTCACATCCGCTTCTGTCCTGGTGGCCTCTGGGAAGAACTCATATTTGATTAACTCCCTGCAAAACAGACACAAACATACTGGATATTCCGGCTACTATAAATCTTCTCGTGCGTTGAACATTTAGTTTTTCCAAGTGTGTTTGTTTCTGTACTGAGTCATATTTATATTATGCATTTGTGAGTGGATGTAAAACACAGTTGCGGTCAGACCTTTACAAACACTCACCAGTTACGTGTACGAGTTCAGTGTGCAAAGGTTTATTTAGGAATGTGTTCCACACAGTGCTGGGAAAAAGTATTGGCCCCTTCTGAAATGCTTTTATTTTTGCAGTTTCTCGACTTTGTTTAAAAATAAATGATCAAGCAAATGTTAATATCGGACAAATATAACGCAAGTGAACTGCTGCAGAACGTGCGCTTCAGCTTGAGGTCATGAACTGATGGCTGAACATTCTCCTTCAGGATTTTCTGTTAAAGAGCAGAATTCATTGGTTCCATCAATCACAGCAAGTTGTCCAGGTCCACACTACCACCACCCTGTTTGACTGTTGGTATGATTCAGAATCAGAATCCTTTTTATTTGCCAAGTATGTCAAAAACACACAAGGAATTTATCTCTGGTAATTGGTGCCGCTCGAGTCCGTCAATAAGACAGCCATTTTGACAATAAATACTTTTGATGCATAAAAAAACAATACATAACAACACACCACGGAGAGTCACTTAGCAATAAAAGGTTACCGGTAATGTGGTAATGCTGATACAATTGCAGTTGTGCAAATGATGCAAGCAATTTCATGGCTAGAGGGAAGAAGCTGTTGGAATGTGTGCTCGTTTTAGTTTGCATTGATCTATAGCGCCTACTTGAGGGAAGGAGCTGGAAGAGGTGGTGACCAGGATGTGGAGGGTTCAAGAGGATTTTGCATGCTCTTGTCTTAGTTCTGGCGGCGTAGAAGTCCTAAAAGGTGGGTAAGTCCTGATTGTCCGTTGCATTGGGTTCTTTTGCTGAAATCCTGTGCTACATTTACGGCAGATGTAACGAGACATGCACACCTTCCAAAAAGCTCAACTTTCATATCGTTAGTCCATATAAAATTCTCCCAAACTTCTTCATCATTTAGATTTTTTTTTTTTTTTTTTTTTTTTTGCAAAAGTAAGACGAGCCTTTGTGTTCTTTTTGGTTAGCAGTGGTTTGCGCCTTGTAACTCTGACACAGATGCCATTTTTGCCCAGTCGCCCATTGGTGTATGAATGTGTGTGTGTGGGTGGGTGAATGTGGGGCTTTGCAAAGCACTTCGGGCACTGTGATGATGGTGTAGATAAAGCGCTATATACAGTAAGTGCAGTCCATTTACCATATTTGACTGATATTTACATTGGTTTGATGATCTTAACCATTAAAGTGGGGAAACTACTGCAAAAATTTAATAACTGGAAAAGGGGGTCAATACTTTTTCACAGCACTGTATGTTTGAAGGTACTTTCCGAAATAACACATCGCCAAAAATCTACACAAGGGGGGTTTCGATTACGACCAGTTTACAGTATTGTGTGATAATCGGCATTTGACATTTTTATGGATGGATATATGAGAGTCAGTCAAAAAGTAATGAGCCCAATTTTTCCTCTAGCTTTATTTATTTATTTATTTTTAAATAGAAAGGCAATATACGCGCAGAAATAAAGCCCAAAAAATGGAGAATTAATTGCTACTTTTCTATACAATCTCCAACACCGACTGTCCATTGACGAACAAGGACATGCATGCTACCCTCATAAAATTCAGTAGGCTGCATCTTTAACCATTTATTTATTTACAGCTTGCTTAACTTGCCTTCTTTTAAAGGACCAAAAAGGTGATAAGTCTGATGGTGCCAGATCAGGTGACTTTGGGGGACAGGTTATGGTTGTCCAGCCAAAGGAACTGATGACTTCACGAGCTCCTTTTCTTGTCACGGAGGTTTCTCAAAGCAGGCTCTTGTTCTTTGTCTTTCATGCTGGACACCCACTATTTGACTGTGCTGTAGCCTATTGCAGCTTCGCCAAACACATTTTGCAACCTTCTGAAAATGTTTAGTGGTGGTTCTCCTTCCAAAACAAGTAATAGTAGTGACAGGCATCCAGCAATGGCATCATTTCCAAAATGACTGACAGGGAGAGGACAGACTTAAACAATACGTTTTTAAAATAAACCTTCAAACAAGTATTTCAACTACAAAACATAAATATTTCTGGAAAAAAAACAATTATTAGTAGGTTAAATTAAACTGGGCTCATTACTTTTTGACTGACCCTCATCAATTTGAGAGAGAAAGTTAGGCTATACATTACCATAGCAACTGCTGCAATGGTAATACACAAAGACCTTGACAGTTTCTAGCTTTTGGCTGAAAGTGCCACATATCTGATTTGCTTGTCTTTTCACTGACAGAACACATGAAACAACCCACATGAGCAGATGCCCAAATTGTGCGTAAACAACATCACAAGCGTCAACACCGAGCAGTGAAGTTAACAATAATACATAAATAATACAAATATTATACATTACATACATTTTAAATGGACTGGCCTGACTCTTCCCCGCCTTGATTTGAATAGGGTCAAACTCCACATTACTCCACTTAACACTTTTAATGTAGCATTTTAGGCTACGTTCACGCTGCAGGGCATAATGCCCAATTCCGATTTTGTTTTCTTAAATCCGATGTTTTAATGTAGTCGTTCACATTACAAAAACAAATGCAGCTTCTACTGTGGACAAAACGCCTCCGTGACATCACACGCATGTACAACAAACAGGACGTCACATTGCACATGCACGCAAATACTAGTCACCGGATAGAAGTAAACATGGCCCCTCAAGTAAGTCTTGTCATGACGCATTCGTGGCCATTTCAAGGATTTCGTGCAAACGGAGCCGAGGGTTGGGCATCGAGAATCGCGAAGCGATTGGAACCAGGACTAACATTCCAGGTCTCCTGGGATCGTTTGAATTTTAAAAAATCCGGTTCCTACTTTCGATGCCGACAGTGCGCCGACCCCGAATAAGAAAGTGGCTTGTGCCCAACGACGACAGGGAACAAACGTGTTAACTATGTTAAAATAAATGACCAGTCACCTCAGTGATTAAGATTATATTGTGCAAAGGAGGCTTTCACGATGTGTAGAAGTCTGACGCGTTCCCTCCCGTTCCGAGCCTCAGCCTACAACGCGCGAAACTTCAGTCGAGTCAATTGGGTGACTGAAACAATAAAATACATCTATGCCAACATTGAGGCAGTTGAAAAGTTAAACGCTGGGTTGCACTCTTGCACTGATGGTTTTTAGCGTTTATTTTAGTCTTCAAACCAACGTAAGAGCTGATGACAGACAAAAATAAAATAAATTACTTTACCATACTGGAAATAAAGTAGAAACAGTCGCATTACAAGCTTAACATTGAGCTAAAACTTCACCAAACGTCAAACTAGCAACTTTATATCAGTGAATTGGGGCAAAATTCACTAAAATGTTGTCTCACAGTATCACAAACACTAACCTTGTGTCTCATCGGTTGGTAGGTAAAGGAATCAACGTTTTATAGTGTTTGGTTCCATTACTTTCATTGTCAAAATTCACCGGTGTCACGTGAAGTTACTTTTTGTGCCAAAATGTTGGGTGCGTACCCTTCAAAATAAAAGGCTACATGCTTAAACAGGAAGTCAAGTTAGAACTTGCACATGTAAACCATTTGACATGATAAAACAGTCGCAAATAACTATTTTAACAATGCTGTATTCAACTTGTAGCTGAAACAATAATTAATAAATATTAAGTCAATTGGATTGGTTCCACACACATGGCCTTTTAGTTCACAGGTTTGATATTGATACTGGTTATAAAGAACGCCGAGTCAAATGTTCATTTTAGTTTAGGCTGCAGGCTGCTCAGAAAATGGATGCTCATACTTTGGACACCCTTTATTTAAACCATGCAAACATTTTTGAACCAGCCCCCTAAAAGAATCTGAATCGAGAATCGTTTTGAACCGGAAACAAAATGAAGAATCGGAATCGGAAACGGAATCGCTCAAATTCAAACGTTGCCCAACATTTTCTTATATTTATCAGTGTCTCCTTTTCGCCACTGACTGTTTTCTGGTCCTTCATCCGCCATTGCAGTTTTGTGGTGTGCAGCGATGCCGGTAACGCATTATTTTGTGTTACTTTGTAATGTGTTACTCCAAAATGCGTGACTGTATCCAGGAAAAGTAATTAGATTACAGTTACTTCATCAATCATAATGAGTCAACAATCATCCTTAACAATAGGGTTGGGCACCGAGAATAGAAAACCGATTAGAAGCTAAGTTCCCGGTTCTCCCAGAATCATTCAAATTTAAACATTTCGGTTCCCAGGCGGCACGGTGACCGACTGGTTAGAGCGTCAGCCTCACAGTTCTGAGGACCGGGGTTCAATCCCCGGCCCCGCCTGTGTGGAGTTTGCATGTTCTCCCCGTGCCTGCGTGGGTTTTCTCCGGGCACTCCGGTATACTCCCACATCCCACAAACATGCATGAATTGGAGACTCTAAAATTGCCCGTAGGTGTGAATGTGAGTGCGAATGGTTGTTTGTTTGTATGTGCCCTGCGATTGGCTGGCAACCAGTTCAGGGTGTACCCCGCCTCCTGCCCGATGATAGCTGGGATAGGCTCCAGCACGCCTGCGCCCCTAGTGAGGAGAAGCGGCTCAGAAAAAGGATGGATGGATGGATGGTTCCCAGTTTCGATGCCTACACCCCCCGAAGACGAAGTGGCAAAAACCAACGACGAAGTGGCGAAAACCAACGAAGAAGAACGCGCACGAAGACGTGCTTGTGCCCAACGCCAGTTGGCGCCGAACAAAAGTGCGTCTTAACTTTGTTAAAATGAATAACCAGTTGCTTCAGTGCAATACTTGAAATAAGATTATATTATGCAAAGGAGGCTTTCACAATGTGTAGCGTCTGACACGCTCTGAGCCTCAGCCTACATTGCGTGGAGCTTCAGTGAAGTCAACTCTGTCAATCGGGTGTGTGAAAGAATAAAATAAGTCTATGCCAACATTTGAGACAGCTAACAAGGTAAACGGTTGGTTGCACTTTTGCACTGATGGTTTTTAGTCTTTGTTTTACTCTTCAAACCAATGTAAGGGCCGTTGACAAAAAAAAAAAAAAAAGAAAAAAAGAAAAGAAAAGCTTAACATTGCGCTAAAACTTCACCGTACCAACTTTACGCCACGATGAATTGGGACAAAATTCAAATAGACTTCTCACAGTATCACAAACACTAACTTTGTGCCTCATCGGTGGGTAGGGAAAGGAATCAGCGTTTTATAGCATTTGGTTTCATCCATTAACAAAAACAAAATAAATCAATAAATAATCACTGGTGCACTTTTCGTGCCAACAATATGCTGAGTTCCGGTGGGTACCCTTCAAAATAAAAGACTACAAGCTTTAAACAGGAAGTCAAGTTAAAACTTGCACATATAAAGCACTTGTCGTGATCAAACAGTCCCATATAACAATTTTAACAATGATATATTTAACTTTTAGCTGAAACATTAATTAATGAATACTAAGTCAATTGGGTTAGTTCCACACACATTGCCTTGTGTGATAGTGATACTGGCTGTAAAGAACCGCGAGTCAAATGTTAATTTTAGTCTATGCTGCAGGCGGCTAAGAAAATGGATTCTCATAATTTGGACACCATTATTTAAACCATGCAAACTTTTCTGACCAAGCCCACTACAAGAATTGGAATCAATAATCGTTTGGAACCGGAATCGCTCAAATTCAGTCGATGCGCGACCCCACTTAACAAGTAATGTTTTGTGGCTGATGACTCAAAGAAGCAGCCGCCCATCTGTCTAATAGCACTTCACCAAACAGGCAGACTGCTCCCTTTCTAAAATATTCAGGAAAATGACTGGGAGGTCATTGTTTATCATACAATCCAAAGTGAAGGTGCGGTAAATATATATATATATAATATATAATTGTTGTTTCATTTTTATTTAGACAAAAAGAAGAGAGTTTTACTGGCATTTAGGCCCGCAATGCATTGTGGGTTAATTATTCATACCGTAGTGCATGGTCAGAAATCGTCATGGAGGTATGGACTGACTCAGTGAAGGACTTACAATACTCAGCTTAAATAATATTAACAATAAAAGGTGAGATCTTTCAACGTCGTCTGGAGTCCGGACTGCTCAGGAGCTGGTTTAATGCGCTGCACCACTGACGTTTACTCAACTCAGTGCTTCTCCCCCTGTCAATCACCCACAGCTTTGCTAGTTAAACAGTTGTGTAAACTTGTCACCGGGAACAAAAAAAGTTTTCTCACTCTTCGTCTCGAAATTACGATGGTGGGAGCAAGTGTGTCTGTGTGTGTGTGTGTGTGTGTGTGTGCACGCTGTGCGTGCCTATGTGCATGCGTGCGTGTGTGAGCAGTTGGGGGATGGAATCAGGAAAAGCTATCAACAACTCTATAATACAAACAAAATGAGTTCTGTTGGCCGCAATCACACTTTTAAAACAACATTAAGTGCAGTCCTGTCTGTTTCCCCCAAGCCCAGCATCCAACCACGACTCTCGCTCATGTTTACATAAACGCACGCACACACAGTTGCCTTCATGGACCCCCGCACAATTGGTAACCACAGAACTCGAACAATATGCAGGGTTGCTACAGTCCGTCCGTCTATCAGTTAAGAGTCTTTAGAGAAGTATACTTGAGAATTTTGCACTTGTTTACATGTTTAGGTACTTATTGTATTTGGCATGTCAACTCTGCACTAAGTAGCTCATTTAATGTGGCTTCGACTACACCAACATTTCAGTAATTGGTTCATGTTGATGATGTCATTCTGTAACCCATATATTACCAGGTAATGGGTACGGTTAAGCTAATGCTCTTTTTGTACTGTGAATAAGTGATATTCCTGTCTCTTGGCAGCTGGTAAAAGTCACTAAAAAGTTACTCATAATGTAACTTTAGTTACTTTTGAAACCAAGTAATCAGTAAAGTAACAAAGTTAGTTATTCAAGGTAACTGTGGCAACACTGGTGGCATGTCTGTTTTGTCGAACAATTGTGACATTTGTCGCCTTTTGATGACCCATAGGTTGGATGTGCGCCCCGTGAGCATCCATACTGCACACACGTCGGATACATATCCTATTTATATCCACATACTGTATGAAAGAGGCCTGGGTCGGATATGAGGTTGGGGTGGGGTGGGGTGCGGTGGGGGGGGACCCAAAAACATCGGAATTATACTTGTCACATTGGGCAAAAAAACTAAACAAAAAAATAAAATAAAATTATCGGAATTGACCTTCAGGGTTAACATACAGTGAGTAGCCTTAGCCATATTTGTCCATTAGCTGTTGTTTAAATTTACAGCAGGTGTTTTAAGTGTGTGGTATATACTTCAACAATCTGTGTATTCCGATGAAGTCAAGCTTGTACTGATGAGGTATATCCGATCTGCGCCTTTACGCTGCAGTCGCATTAACATGTATCCGATCACATGGAATTTTTATCCACATTTGGAAGAGGCCCAACTTCAATCTGAAGATACCTGATTCCATGTGCTTTTTTTTTTTTTTTTTTTTAACATTGCCATGACGCATATCTGAATTGTGCCACTTGAGAGCCAAAAAGGGAAATGTTTGACTTATATAATGCAATGTACACAGAACAAAAATATAAACGCAACACTTTTGTTTTTGCTCCCAATTTTCGTGAGCTGGACTCAAAGATCTGAAACATTTTCTACATGAACAAAAGGCCATTTACCTCAAATATTGTTCACAAATCTGTGTTAGTGAGCATTTCTCCTTCGTAGAGATACTCCATCGCACCTCACAGGTGTGGCATATCAAGATGCTGATTAGACAGCATGATTATTGCACAGGTGTGCCTGAGGCTGGCCACAATAAAAGGCCACTCTGAAATGTGCAGTTTTGCTTTATTGTGGGGATCTGGGGGGGTCAGAAATACCAGTCAGTATCTGGTGTGACCACCATTTAACTTACAC
The DNA here is from genome assembly GCF_024500275.1 of Phycodurus eques. Classification (NCBI taxonomy): domain Eukaryota; kingdom Metazoa; phylum Chordata; class Actinopteri; order Syngnathiformes; family Syngnathidae; genus Phycodurus; species Phycodurus eques. The sequence continues at coordinate 4,390,340 of NC_084533.1, forward strand.
AATGCAACACATCTCCTTCGCATAGAGTTGATCAGGTTGTTGATTGTGGCCTGTGGCCTTGGTCCACGCCTCTTCGTTGGCTGTGCGAAGTTGCTGGATATTGGCAGGAACTGGAACACGCTGTCGTATATGCCGATCCAGAGCATCCCAAACATGCTCAATGGGTGACATGTCCGGGGAGTATGCTAGCCATGCCAAAACTGGGATGTTTTCAGCTTCCAGGAATTGTGTACAGATCCTTGCAACATGGGGTCGTACAATATCATGCTGCGGCATAAGGTAATGGTCGTGGATGAATGGCACAACAATGGGCCCCATGATCTCGTCACGGTATCGCTGTGCATTCAACATGCCATCAATAAAATGCACCCATGTTCATTGCCCATAACATATGCCTGCCCAAACCATAACCCCACCGCCACCATGGGCCACATGGGTTGACATCAGCAAACCGCTCACCCACACGACGCCACACACGCTGTCTGCCATCTGCCCTGAACAGTGAAAACCGGGAAAATCCGTGAAGAGAACACCTGTCCAACGTGCCAGACGCCATCGAATGTGAGCATTCACCCACTCGAGTCGGTTACAACAACGAACTGCAGTCAGGTCGAGCCCCCGATGAGGACGACATGCACACAGATGAGCTTCCCTGAGACGGTTACTGACAGTTTGCGCAGAAATTCTTTGGTTATGCAAACCGATTGTTGCAGAAGCTGTCCAGGTGGCTGGTCTCAGACGATCTTGGAGGTGAACATGCTGGATGTCGAGGTCCTGGGCTGGTGTAGTTACACGTGGTCTGCGGTTGTGAGGCCGGTTGGATGTCCTGCCAAATTGTCTGAAACGCCTTTGGAGACGGCTTACGGTAAAGAAATTAACATTCAATTCACGGGCGACAGCTCTGGTGGACATTCCTGCAGTCAGCATGGCAATTACACGCTCCCTCAGAACTTGCAACATCTGTGGCATTGTGCTGTGTGATAAAACTGCACACTTCAGAGTAGCCTTTTATTGTGGCCAGCCTATGGCACACCTGTGCAATAATCATACTGTTTAATCAGCATCTTGATATGCCACACCTGTGAGGAGGGATGGGTTATCTCGACAAAGGAGAAACGCTCACTAACACAGATTTAGACAGATTTGTGAACAATATTTGAAGGAAATGGCCTTTTTCGCCTAAAACCACCATCCACTAAGTTGCGAAAGGCCCCTCCTCCACCCATGAAGAACCTTATCTGCGAATCTGACTGATATCTGCGGGGTCTTTTCCAGAATAGGTCAGACCCCTATGGAGATCAGGCATCCCTGTAATTACAAGGGACATAAAGTTGGTCAAAGAAATATGGCACAAAAAAAGTAGAACTACAAACTTAGTGATGATAAAATGTGAATCTATCAAACCAGTGTCTCCAGTTACTGGGTAATAACTCAATGTTGATTAATGACATCATTACAACCTATGATCTGGACTTTTTGTTACTAAATGAAACGTGGTTAACAGAAAGTAGCTATAATGCCATTTTAAATGAGGCAACACCAGTATTTTTTTATTTTATGAACAAGTGTCGAATAGGGAAAAAAGGCAGTGGTATTGCTGTTATTTTTAAGTCATTATTTCATCCATCCATCCATTTTCTGAGCCGCTTATCCTCACTAGGGTCGCGGGCGCGCTGGAGCCTATCCCAGGCTGTCATCGGGCAGGAGGCGGGGTAGACCCTGAACTGGTTGCCAGCCAATCGCAGGGCACATACAAACAGACAACCATTCGCACTCACAGTCATGCCTACGGGCAATTTAGAGTCTCCAATTAATGCATGTTTTTGGGATGTGGGAGGAAACCGGAGTGCCCGGAGAAAACCCACGCAGGCACGGGGAGAACATGCAAACTCCACACAGTCGGGGCCGGGGATTGAACCCGGGTCCTCAGAACTGTGAGGCTGACGCTCTAACCAGTCGGCCACCGTGCCGCCCAGTCATTATTTCAGTGTAAAGAAATTATACTGGGTGATTTTAGCTCTTTTGAATATCTCTGTTTTGCAGTTAAAGGTGACCCAAAGGTTATTGTTTTAATAATTTATAGACCTCCGAGATAAAATAGAATGACTTTTCAGAACTGCTGTCAGTTATTTGTACTGACGACAACTATTTTGTCATAACGGGAGACTTTAAAATTAATGTTGACAATAAAATTAAAAAAAAAAAAAAATCTAAAGAACGCTCTGCTATACTAGACACATTTGACCTCTCAACATATTTAGAGTCCAACCCACACTCAAGGTCACATCTTAGACCTGGTCATCTCTAAGGATGTTGAAATTCTATCAATTGACATTAAGGATATGGCTATTTCTGACCATTTTTGTGTATTCTTTGAATTGCAGATTCTTCCAAAAGTACAGACAACCTCTATATCTGTTAAGAAAAGGTACATAAATGAGAGCCACTAAGTTTATGGAGACCATTGCTGTGCTACAAACTGGGAATGCTGAGACAGTTGAAGAACTTTTGGTTAATTTCACCTGTAAAATCTCAAATGTCATGAATGCTATCGCTCCTATTAAAACTAAGACAATCCTGAGGCGACCTATAACACCGTGGAGGAGCACAATGATGGTAAAGACCTAAGTGTAGGAAAGCAGAACGTAAGTGGAGAAAAACTTAACTCCAAATTGACCATGACCGCTACAGACAAAGTCTTTGTAATTTTAACCAAGAGTTAGTCAGGGCTAGACACTTTTCTGAAATCATCAGTCATAACTGCAACAATACTCGCACTCTGTTTGCTGTGGTTGACAAGCTCACAATCCCCCCCCCCCGAATTAGCTAGCTCAAAAATTCCTAACAGCAGATAAATGCAATGAATTTGCTTGTTATTTTAGTGAAAAAATACAATCCATCAGGTTAAGTATTAGCACAAATCAGCAAAATGATAATACATCTGAAGCCACCCAGGAAAAACTCTATTAATGTCATAATTTGATACAGTTGACCAAAATTGGAGAGAAAACAGTTCAGCAGCTGAAACCATCAACGACCTGTCTTGACTCAATACCATCTGACTTTTTCAAAGCTATTGCGAAGTCTGTGCTAGGTGATTTGCAGCAAATAATCAATTGCTCACTTCAGTCAGCAGTTTCCTAAAGCTCTAAAAGTAGCTGCCATTAAGCTTCTCCTAAAAAATAGAGCACTAGACGCTTCCATGTTAGCAAGCTAAAGACCCATCTCAAATCTCCCTTTCATAGCCAAGATTGTTGAGAAAGTTATTTTTAATCAACTCAGCAATTTCTTGAACTTAAATTGACTTTTTGACAAATTTCAATCAGGTTTCCGAACTCATCACAGTACAGAATCTGATCTTATCACAATGCAAAATTATATAAGGTTGAATACTGACTCGGGAAAGGTGTCAATTCTGGTCTTGTTGGACCTCAGTGCGGCTTTTGATACAGTGGATCATAATATACTGCTGAACAGGTTAGAAACGTGGGTAGGAGTAAATGGAACAGTCCTTAAATGGTTCAGGTCCAACATGGAGGAAAGGAGTTACTTTGTAACCAATGGTAGTGTTCAATCTCATCGAATGGCAATGACCTATGGGGTCCCTCAAGCACCTCCTGTTCAGCTTGTACATGCTACCCTTGGGTCAAATCCGTCAGAGCTTTAATTTTGACTATCATAGCTATGCAGATGACACACAGTTATATCTAGCAGTGTCTACAGATGACTACAGTTCAATGGAGGTGTTGTGTCACTGTTTAAAACAGATGAATAACTGGATGAGCCAAACTTTTCTTCAATTAAACCACAATAAAACTGAGCTAATTGTTTTTGGCAATAATGAAAAGAGGATTGTTGTTCGTAAATACCTGGAGTCACTCTCTTTAAAAACCAAAGACCAAGTCTGAAACCTTGGTGTTCTGATAGATTCCGACCTGACTTTCAACAGTCATATTAAATCAACTACTACAACTGCCTTCTACCATCTGAAGAACATATCCAGAGTGAAGGCTTATATGTGTCAAGCAGACCAGGAGAAGCTCATCCATGCTTTTATCTCAAGTAGTCTTGAGTATTGTAATGGTCTTCTGACTGGACTTGCTAAAAAGAGCATTAAACAGCTACAGCTCATTCAGAATGCTGCAGCTCGGGTTCTGACCAGAACAAAGAAGTCAGAGCATATTAGTCAAATTCTAAAGTCTTTACACTGGCTTCCAGCCAGCTTTAGAATAGATTTTAAAGTTCTGCTACTGGTCTATAAATAACTAAACGGTTTAGGTCCTGAATACATGAATTAAATGCTCATGGAATATAAACCCAGTAGTTCTCTGAGATCGACAGACTCAGGTCAAATAGTGGAGCACAGAGTCCAACGCAAACATGGTGAAGCATCATTTAGCTATTATGTTGCACAGAAATGGAATAAGTTGCCAACAGAAGTCACCTCAGCCCCAGGTGTGCATGTTTTGAAGTCCAGGTTAAAAACTTATTTTTTCCCATGCTTTTTAGAGCATTTCCACTTTTAAATGATATTTCTTGCACTGTATGCTGTTTTAATTCTATTTTTATTTATTTATTTCCTCTTTGTTTTAAATGTTTATAAGCTGTTTTTCTTTGTTTTAAAATGTTTTAATAATGTAAAACACATAGACTTACCTTGTGTATGAAATGCACTATATAAATAAATTTGGTTTGCTTTGCTTTTGTGTAAGTAGAAAAAGTTTTAGATCTTAAGAGTCCAGCTCACAAAAAAATGGGAGCAAAAACAAAAGTGTTGCGTTTATATTTTTGTTCAGTGTAAACCTATCTTTTAACACCATTTCAGAATATATCAGGGATACTACTCACTGGCTGATGTTGGCTATGGTGTCCATCCAGCTGCGAATGCGGACCTTGTTGCGTATATTTGGTGGATTGCTGAATTCGTGAACTATAGCGATGTGATAGGGATAGGGACCCTGGAAGAGCTGACGTTCCAATGCTACAGAGTCAATCTGAAGAAAAAGAGTCAAAAAATCAAGTCTAGCTAGAATACCAGCTCTATAAAACACAGGAGCAAAAACTTAAGTAAATGACAACAACTACTTAAAATGTTGTCTGTGTACATTCTCAGTGATTCAGGTCATGATAATCTGTAAAGATTGAATCAAGGCAACTGGACTGTTCTTGCTTGTTGAAGACATTTCATCCTTAACACAAAAGGCTTCTTCAGTTCAAGATTTTCAGTGTGGAGTCCCTCTAGTTATGCCTCAGTGTGTGTTCCTAGGGGGTGGTCAACCATAGGGTGTTGCTGTTGTTGCCCAGTGTTGTTTGTTGAGTACAATGACCTCTACATTGGAGAGACTGCACAGCATTGACAGGATCCTTCTTCTGATGCAGAATAAGCAGTTAATTCGCATCTCAAGGAGAAGCGACATTCCTTGGAGGACAACATTCTGGGTAGGGAAGGACCGCTGCTTTGAAAGAGGTGTAAAAGAAGCCATCTATGTTAAACTAAAAAAGCCGTCTCTAAACAGAGGGGGAAGTTTGAGACATCACCTATCGTCTGCCTACAACAATGCAACCTGTAACACATCTCTCCCCCCAAAGATCATGACAATCAACGGGGAAGAGTGGTCCTAATGAGCCACAAGATGAGTGAATGACCGACTGGTATGTAGGACGGTCGATCGACAACAACAACAAAAATACAACAAAAATACACACCCACCGAGACATAAATACTCCAAACAAAAAAATTTTGAACTGAAGAAGCCTTTTGCATTAAAGGTGAACCTTCAACAAACAAGAACAATCCAGGTGCCTTGATTCAACCTTTGTGGATTAATTACTAACAGGTTGAATAGACATTGGGGTATAAAGTACAAAAACAAAGGTAGAGATCCAAAAAAGGTTTATAATTGTCCATAGATGCCACAAGACTTTTATATTAGACAGGGCTATGGTTTGACTAAATGAAACACCTCTCCTCACTTCAACATAGTTTTTTTGGCACCAAGATTACACCAAAGCAAAACTTTTACGTTGGCCAGAGTTTTGGCATTATCACAAAAACAGCAAACCTAGAGAATAACAGAGGACTAATTCAAATGTAAGCAAAAAAAACCACCCTGAAAAATCGACTATAAACACTGTGCATCTAAAGCACAGTGCATATGACAGAACTTGGAGACACCCCAAAATACGGACCTGGTGCATTGGACGCATGTAGATGATGCGGTTGCGCTCGGGAGGCATTCTCAGAATCTGATCCAGGACCTGTTCCATGTTCAGCTTCTTACATTGTGCATAGTCAAACCTGTTCACAATAGGAGCACTTTCCACTCGCAGCTGCTTTAACACTCGACATCTGGTAGCTTTACTCACAAAAGGAAAAAGGAATTTTTTTTACTGAACATGAAAAGCATACAAATATCACATATGTATCAGAGGAGCCTAACGGAAAAAACAACTTTTCTTCAGCTGGTATTCATGACATTCAAAATGATGAGCACTTATATTACTGTATTGTAGCAAGTTAAACCCTTGCTAGTGTTATTGTCAAATAAACACAATATCCATGTCTGTGCAGTACCGTGAATGAACATCATCTTTGGGCAGTCTTTAATGACTAAGTCGGTGATTCCGCAGTTGGTCAGAGTGATGCCCACCAGGTTCTTACTCTTCAGAGACAATACCTAAAAGAGGCGTAACGGTAACATTTTAAAAACTTGTTTGTGGAATGCATTTACTTACACTTGTATGGTCATTCTGCTGAAAGAGCAATTAACACCTGACATGTCAGTCAACCTTTTGGTGGAAGAGGAAACAAATGGGTGGACGTGTGTGGGAAAGGAAAGCCTATATGTTAGATAAGATAATTAAATACCTTGTCAGTTTGAATTTTTGTTAGGTTTAACTTTGTAGAGCTGGAGAAGATATGTTGTGTGTATGACTGGGACCATTTGCAAATAATCCTTGAGCTAATTTCTAAATAACATTAACATGCTGCTTTAACCGCACTTAGTCAAGAAGTCTTGTTTAAAGATACAAATCAAGACCAGATTCTGTGTCCAATGCTACTACACCTACTGTTACAATATAATACACTTTTGGCCAGAACCTTCACTGTTCAAACAAATACATTAAAATCACTTGAAATATTTTTAAAATTTTTAAATAATATAGCATGACCAAGTAAATTGGTATTTTTGTTACATGACAATGCACTCTGGGCCGATGAAAAATGGTTGTTGCTAATGCTACCACAGGTGCATCTCAGTAAATAAGAACAGGGGTGTCAAACTCGTTTTAGTTTGTGGGCTGTATCGACCCCAATTTGATCTCAAGTGGGCCGACCAGTATATTCATGGCTTAATAACCTATAAATAACAATTATTCAAAAATGTCCTCATTGTTTTGGTGTGATTAATTCGAAGTACATTTGGAAAATATTCACATTAATTATTATTTTGTTGCAAATATTGCAAATTATATGAGCAATCTGAAATTTCTTAACGTAAACGATTGCAATTTCAAAAGTATTTTGTCATTTTTTTCATACACACTTGTGCAACTTAGAGATAAGAGGATATATATATATATATATGTTCTATTTATAACAACTTAATTTCTAGAAATAATTATAAATGTACTTAAATTTCCACATCCATCTAAAAATCCCAACTGACTCATCGAACCATACAAAATAAAGTGGTAACTATTCAGAAAGAGTGTGCTGCCACCCACCTTGTAAATGTAGACAAAAAGATATAAAAGCTGTGGCAGTGTATTTTAAAAACAAAAAGGGTTCCACGAAACAAGCCTCTTCTGAACTGAAGCTGTTGACTGACATTTTGCAATATTCAATGTCTTAAAATATTTCTACATGAGGTATTCATTTTCACAGAACTGTATTCGTCACGTAGGTTGATTGAAGACTCTAAATTACCCATTGGTGTGAATGTGAGTGTGAATGGTTGTTTGTGTCTGTGTGCCCTGCGATTGACTGGTGACCGGTTCAGGGTGTACCCCGCCTCCCGCCCAAAGATAGCTGGGATAGGGTCCAGCAGCCCGTGACCCTAGTGAGGATAAGCGGTAAAGAAAATGGATGGATGGATTCTTCACAAGGTGGCAAAACGTTTTATATCACGTAGGCTTACTTTGCTCCGGAAATGCTTTGCTTCTTTTTTGTGCATCAATATCAGGTGTTAAATTGTGAGTAGCAGCCAATTTCAGAATGTCAATTAGACCCCCTGACGGGCCAGTTCTGGCCCGCAGGCCATATGTTTGACCCCAATGGAATTTATTTCATTTATTTAGTTGTTCAATTATAAATTTGAAAATGGCATATTTAATACATTCACTAACACACAGTGTATAATATTTCAAGATTGTATATCAACATTTTTATGACTTTAGCTTACATCTATAAAAACTTTCACCCTGTCAGAAATTTTGACAACAACATAAGAACCAAACCAAGAGTTTAACTGAAATAATGGGCTTCTGAAAAGTATCTTCATTCATATGCGGTCAATACTTGGTTGAAGTTCCTTTCCCATGAATTACACTGTGGCAAAAAAGTATTAAAAAAGTACAGTCAGTCACCAATTCAGTCACCAATTGTTCTCCCGCTTAAAAAGATGAGAGAGGCCTGTAATTTTCATCATAGGTATACCGCTCTTCTTCTTTTCCTTTCGGCTTGTCCCGTTAGGGGTCGCCACAGCGCGTCATCCTGTTCCATGTAAGCCTATCTCCTGCATCCTCCTCTCGAACACCAACTGCCATCATGTCTTCCCTCACGACATCCATCAACCTTCTCTTTGGTCTTCCTCTAGCTCTCTTGCCTGGCAGCTCCATCTTCATCATCCTTCAACCAATATACTCACTATTTCTCCTCTGGACGTGTCCAAACCATCGAAGTCTGCTCTCTCTAACTTGTCTCCAAAACATCGAACCTTGGCTGTCCATCTGATGAGCTCATTTCTAATTTTATCTAACCTGGTCACTCCGAAAGCGAACCTCAACATCTTCATTTCCGCCACCTCCAACTCTGCTTCCTCCTGTCTCTTCAGTGCCAGTGTCTCTAATCCGTACATCATGGCTGGCCTCACCACTGTTTTATAAACTTTGCCCTTCATCGTAGCAGAGACTCTTATTCACAGAACACACCTGACACCTTCCTCCACCCGTTCCAACCTGCTTGGACACGTTTCTTCACTTCCTGACCACACTCACCATTGCTCTGGACGGTTGACCCCAAGTATTTAAAGTCCTCCACCCTTGCTATCTCTTCTCCCTGTAGCCTCGCTCTTCCCCCACAACCCCTCTCATTCATGCACATATATTCTTTTACTTCAGCTAATCTTCATTCATCTTCTTTCCAGTGCATGCCTCCATCTTTCTAACTGTTCCTCCAGCTGCTCCCTGCTTTGACTGTAGATCACAATGTCATCTGCAAACATCATGGTCCACGGGGATTCCAGTCTAACCTCATCTGTCAGCCTATCCATCATCACTGCAAAAAGGAAGGGGTTCAGGGCTGATCCCTGATGCAGTCGCACGTCCACGTTAAATTCGTCTGTCACACTGTCCTTCTGACATTCTCTGTACTTTTCCATCAACATCCTCAAGGCAAATAATGCATCTGTGGTACTCTTTCTAGGCATGAAACCATACTGTTGCTCGCAGATACTCACTTCTGTCCTGAGTCTAATCCACTACTCTGTCCCATAACTTCATTGTGTGGCTCATCATCTTTATTCCTCTATAGTTCCCACAGCTCTGCACATCACCTTTGTTCTTAAAAATGGGCACCAGTACACTTTTCCTCCATTCCTCAGGCATCTTCTCACACACTAGAATTCTATTGAACAAGCTGGTCAAAAACTCCACAGCCACCTCTCCTAGATGCTTCCATACCTCCACAGGAATCTCATCAGGACCAACTGCCTTTCCATTTTTCATCCTCTTTAAGTGCCTTCCCCCTGACTAATCATTGCCACTTCCTGGTCCACCACACTTGCCTCTTCTACTCTCCCTGCTCTCTCATTTTCCTCATTCATCAACTCAAAGTATTCTTTCCATCCAGCTAGCACACTGCTGGCACCAGTCAACATATTTCCATCTCTATCCTTAATCACCCTAACCTGCTGCACATCCTTCCCATCTCTATCCCTCTGTCTGGCCAACCTGTATAGATCCTTTTCTCCTTCTTTAGTGTCCAACCTGCCAAACATGTCATCATATGCCTCTTGTTTGGCCTTTGCCACCTCTACCTTTGCCCTGTGTCGCATCTCAATGTATTCCTTTCGCCTCTCCTCGGTCCTCTCGGTGTCCCACTTCTTCTTAGCTAACCTTTTTTCTTGTATGATTTCCTGTACTGTGAGGTTCCACCACCAAGTCTCCTTCTCTCCTTTCCTGCCAGAAGATACACCAAGTACTCTCCTGCCTGCCTCTCTGATCACCTTGGTTGCAGTGGTCCAGTCTTCTGGAAGCTCCTCCCGTCCACCGAGAGCCTGTCTCACCTCTTCCCGAAAAGCTGCACAACACTCGTCCTGTCTCAGCTTCCACCACATGGTTCTCTTCTCTGCCTTTGTCTTCCTAATCTTCCTCCCCACCACCAGTCATCTTACACACCACCATCCTATGCTGTCTAGCCACACTCTCCCCTACCACTACCTTACAGTTGGTAACCTCCTTCAGATTACGTCGTCTGCACAAGATGTAATCTACCTGCGTGCTTCTACCTCCGCTCTTGTAGGTCTCCCTATGTTCGTGCCTCTTCTGGAAAAAAGTGTTCACTACAGCAATTTGCATCCTTGTTGCAAAGTCTACCACCATCTGTCCCTCCAAGTTCCTTTCCTGGATGCTGTACTTACCCATCACTTCTTCATCACCCCTATTATCTTCACCAACATGTCTATTACAATCTGCACCAATTACGACTCTCTCTCTGTCTGGGATGCTCAGAACTACTTCGTCTAGCTCCTTCCAGAATTTCTCTTTCACCTCTAGGCCACATCCTACCTGTAGGGCATAGCCACTAATCACATTACACACAACACCCTCAATTTCAAGTTTCAGCCTCATCACTCGATCTGATACTCTTTTCACCTCCAAGACATTCTTAGCCAACTCTTCTTTTAAAATAACCCCGACTCCATTTCTCTTCCCATCTACACCATGGTAAAATAATTTAAACCGTGCCCCTAAACTTCTAGCCGTACTGCCTTTCCACCTGGTCTCCTGGACACACAATATATCAACCTTTCTCCTAATCATCATGTCAACCAACTCCCGAGAGTTTCCTGTGATAGTCCCAACATTCACAGTCCCCACATTCAGTTCTAGGCTCTGTGCTTTCCTCTTCTCTTTCTGCCGAAGAACCCGCTTTCCACCTCTTCTTCTTCTGTGACTTCGACCCACAGTAGCTAATTTTCCAACGGCGCCCTGCAGGTTGACGGTGGGGGTGGCGGACGTTGTTAACCTGGGCCACGACCGATCCAGTATGGAATTCTTTGGATGAACGCTCATATTTGTTTGGCAAAGTTTTAAGCTGGATGCCCTTCCTGACGCAACCCTCTGCATTTATCCGGGCTTGGGACCGGCCTACAGTTTGCACTGACTTGTGCCCCCCATAGGGCTGCATTATCATAGGTATACCGCACGTATGAGACAAAATGAGGGGGAGAAAAAAAAAAAAAAAAAAAAAGTCCAGAAAATCACATTGTCTGATTTTTAAAGATTTAGCAAATTATGGTGTAAAATAATTATTTGGTCAATAACAAAAGTTCATCTGAATACTTTGTTATATACCCTTAGTTAGCAATGACATAGGTCAAACGTTTTCTGTAAGTCTTCATAAGGTTTTCACACACTGTTGCTGGTCTTTTGTCCCATTCCTCTATGCAGATATCAAGAGCAGTGATGTTTTGGGCCTGTCGCTGGGCAACACAAACTTTCAACTCCCTCCAAGCCAGATCTGGAGACTGGCTAGGTCACTCCAGGACCTTGAAATGCTTCTTACAAAGCCACGCCTTCGTTTCCCGGGTGGTGTGTTTTGGATCATTGTCATGCTGAAAGACCCAACCACGTTTCATCTTCCTTGCTGATTGAAGGAGGTTTTCACTCAAAATCTCACAATATATGGCCCCATTCATTCTTTCCTTTACGTTGATCAGTCGTCCTGGTCCCTTTGCAGAAAAAACCGCCCAAAAGCACCACCCCCATGCTTCACAGTAGGTATGGTAATCTTTGGATGGAACTCAGCATTCTTTCTCCTCCAAACACGACAAGTTGAGTTTTTACCAAAGAGTTCTATTTTGTTTTCATCTGACCATATGATATTCTCCCAATCCTCTTTTTGATCATCCAAATGCTCTCTAGCAAACTTCAGACAGGCCTGGATATGTACTGGCTTAAGCATGGAGATACGTCTGGCAGTGCAAGATTTGAGTCCCTGGTGGCGCAGTGTGTTACTGATGGTAGCCTTTGTTACTTTGGTCCCAGGTCTTTGCAGGTCATTCACAAGGTCCCCACGTGTGGTTCTGGGATTTTTTTTCAGCGTTCTTGTGATCATTTTGACCCCACGAGGTGAGATCTTGCGTGGAGCCCCAGATCGAGGGGAGATTATCAGTGGTCTCGTATGCCTTCCATTTTCTAATAATTGCTCCCACAGTTGATTTCTTCATACTAAACTGCTTATCTATGGCAGATTCAGTCTTCCTAGCCTGGAGCAGGTCTACAATTGTGTTTCTGGTGTCCTTTGACAGCTCTTTGGCACAATTGGTGGCTGACTAAATACTTTTTTTCCCCACTGCACTTTTCGCCCTCCCCTGCCACGCCTGACCGCACGTCCCTGAGGTGAACGCAGATTATTATTATTATTTAAATTTTTTTTTGCTCAACATACAGTGGCTTGCAAAAGTAATCATTTACCTTTAGTACTTCTTGAACTTTTCAACATTTTGTCACATTATAACCACGTGTAAATATATTTCATTGGGATTCCATGCGTTAGACCAACACAAAGTGGCAAACAATTCTGAAGTGGGGAAAAAAAATAATAATAGAAACTATGTACCGACAAGTTGCAATGTAAAGAAGCAAAACAAAGCAAATTTATTCATATAGCGCATTGCATAGACAAGATAACTCAATGTGCTTTACATGTTTAAAAGCATTTAAAAACAAATAAAAAAACAGCTTATAAACATTTAAAACAAAGAGGAAAAAAAAATAGAATTAAAACAGCGTACAGTGCAAGAAATATCATTTAAAAGTCGAAATGCTCTAAAAAGCATGGGGGGAAAGAAGAGTTTTTAACCTGGATTTAAAAACATGCACACTTGGGGCTGATGTCACTTCTGTTGGCAACTTATTCCATTTTTGTGCAGCATACTAGCTAAATGCTGCTTCACCATGTTTGCTTTGGACTCTGTGCTCCACTATTTGACCTGAGTCTGTCGATCTCAGAGCCCTAATGGGTTTATATTCCATGAGCATTTCATTCATGTATTCAGGACCTAAACCAGTAGCAGAACTTTAAAATCTATTCTAAAGCCGACTGGACGCCAGTGTAAAGACTTTAGAATTGAAGTAATATGTTCTGACCTCTTTGTTCTGGTCAGAACCCGAGCTGGAGTATTCTGAATGAGCTGCAGCTGTCTCATGCTCTTTTTAGGGAGTCCAGTGAGAGGACCATTACAATAGTCAAGTCTACTTGAGATAAAAGCATGGATGAGCTTCTCCTGGTCTGCTTGACACATGCAAGCCTTCACTCTGGAAATGTTCTTCAGATGGTAGAAGCCAGTTTTAGTAATTTATTTGATATGAAAGTTGAAAGTCAGGTCGGAATCTACCAGAACACCAAGGTTTCGGACTTGGTCTTTGGTTTTTAAGGAGAGTGACTCCAGGTATTTACTAACAGTAATCCTCTTTTCTATATTGCCAAAAACAATTATCTCAGTTTTGTTGTAGTTTAATTGAAGAAAAATTTGGCTCATCCAGATATTTATCAGTTTTAGACAGCGAAACAGCACCTCAATTGAACTGTAGTCATCTGGAGAAACTGCTAGATATATCTGTATGTCATCTGCATAGCTATGATAGTCAAAATTAAAGTTCTGAATAACAAAATAATTAAAATGTAAACGACAAAAGGTGACATATAATGTCATGATATTTCATTTATGACAGACTTCCTACACTACGGTGCATCTAGAAAAGCAGTTCACTTTTTCATATTTTATGTTACAGCCTGATTCTAAAATGGACTAAATTATTTTTTTCCTCAAAATTCTACACACAACACCCTATAATGACAACGTGAAAACATTTTTTGGGGAAATTTTTGCAAATGTATTAAAAATATGAAACTGAGAAACCTTTGCCACAAAGCTTAAAATTGAGCTCAAGTGCATCATGTTTCCACTGATCATCCTTGAGCGGTTCCTACAGCTTAAATGGAGTCCACCTGTGGTAAATTCAGTTAATTGGACATGATTTGGAAACACACCTGTCTATATAAGGTCCCACAGTTGACAGTGGATGTCAGAACACAAACCAAGAATGAAGTCAAAGGAATTGTCTGTAGACCTCCGAGACAGGATTATCTCGAGGCACAAATCTGGGGAAGGGTACATAAAAATTTCTGCACCTTTGAAGGTTCCTATGAGTACAGTGGCCTTCATCATCCGTAAATGGAAGAATTTCCGAACCACCAGGACTCTTTCTAGAGCTGGCCGCCCGTCTAAACTGAGCAATCAGGGGAAAAGGGCCTTGGTCAGGGAAGTGACATAGAACCAGATGGTCACTCTGTCAGAGTTCAGGTGGTCTTCTGTGGAGGAAGGAGAACCTTCCACAAGGACAATCTTCTCTGCAGAACTCCACCAATCAGGCCTGTATGGTAGAGTGGCCAGACAGAAGCCACTCCTAAGTAAAAGCCACATGGCAGCCCGTCTGGAGTTTGCCAAAAGGCACCTGAAGGACTCTCAGACCATGAGAAAGAAAATTCTCTGGTCTGATGAGACAAAGACTGAACTCTTTGGTGTGCTTGGCGTCATGTTTGGAGAAGCCAGGCACCGCTCATCACCTGACCAATACCATCCCTACAGTGAAGCATGGTGGTGGCAGTATCATGCTGTGGGGATGTTTTCAGCAATAGGAACTGGGAGACTAGTGAAGATTGGGAAAAAGATTAATGTAGCAATGTACAGAGACATCCTGGATGAAAACCTGCTCCAAGTGCTCAGGACCTCAGACTGGGACTAAGCTTTACCTTCCAACAGGACAAGGACTCTATGCACACAGCCAAGACAACGGAGGTGTGGTTTTCGGACAACTCTGTTAATGTCCTTGAGTGGCCCAGCCAAAGCCCAGAGTTGGAATCCAATCAAACATCTCTGGCGAGATCTGAAAATGGCTGTGCACCAAAGCTCTCCATCTGACCTCATGAAGCTTGAGAGGTGCTGCAAAGAGGAATGGGCAAAACTGGCCAAAGATAGGTGTGCCAACCTCGTGGCATCATAGTCAAAAAGACTTGAGGCTGTAATTCCTGCCAAAGGTGCATCAACAAAGTACTGAGCAAAGGCTGTGAATACTTATGTACATGTGATTTGTTTTTTTATTTTTAACAAATTTGCAAAAAATAAAAACAAAAACTTTTTTCGCAATCTCATTCTTTGGTGCTGTGTGTAGAAATTTGAGTAAAAAAATTAATGTATTCCATTTTGGGATGAGGCTGTAACAACAAAATGTGGAAAAAGTGAAACGTTGTAAATACTTTCCGGATGTGTGTATGGTGGTGCATAACCCGAATTTGTATGCAAGCCGAAACCGTCCCGTCATCTATCACTAACCTACGCTAGCGCGGACGTAAAGTCATAATTACAGTAATATTTATATGAAAATCACTTCTAGGCCATAAATATGTGAAAAGTAGTTAAAAAAAAACAACAACTAATGAATTGTGCTCCATTTGTAAAATGTCGGTACCGTCATAAACTAAGGACCTCCTGTATTGAGTAAAAGTGGTGTGTATGTGTGTTTACCTGTACGTGGTCATCCTCTGTTACTGGGTCTGAAGTACTAGTTGATTTGTCAGCCATTCTTCTCCTCCTTGTTGCTACCCGAGGCCTGGTTCTTGGAAGATCTACTCATAAATAAAAATCAGTTAAAAAAATAGATCATACCCCTACCAACATATATCAGTTGAAAATTTGACTTGACCATTGACCTCAGATAACCACGATCAGTGCTTCTCAAACTTTTTACAGCAAGTACCACGTATTAAAATACTTTGCTCTCCCAGTGCCACCATAACGTCTAAGTTTAAAATATAGTGGCATAGTAGGCCGAAGGGTTCATCAAACGCAAGATAGGAATTTTACTCCTAAAACCTATATTTAATATTATTGTAACCCAATGAACTGCACAGTCTGACCATTAACACTGTGCGGAAATAGGACAATATAAAATGTGTACTTTATTGATTCATTGAAAATGTATTTCACATAAGTTAAATAAAAATTGTACCAAAGTGTAAAAAAGATTAAATGGAAATGTACTTTTAAGTTAAATACAAATCAACTGTAACTGCACTTTATTTGTATCTCCAATTTCTTGGCATTGGTGATATTTTCATTCATTTTATCTTTTATTGTGTTTAATGTTTTAAAATGCATTTTAATTTGTTAAGTGATTCTTTGGGGTACCACGAGAGGAAGTCGTTGTACCACTAGTGGTACCCATACCAAACTTTGACAATCAGTGACTTTGATGCAGAGGTGGGTCGTAACGCGCTAAATTTACTCCGTTACATTTACTCAAGTAACATTTTCGATACACTGTACTTGTCAGAGTACTTTAAATGCAGTGTACTTTTTACTTTTACTTGACTATTTATGTGAAGAAGGAACAATACTTTTATTTATCCATTCTTGCGTGTGCGTCTATTTCTAGACTGCATCTTCGACTTCCGCATTGGGACACCTGTTGCGTCAATTGAACGTTACCACAGTGACGTTTGACCCAAGTCCACCAATCAAACGACAAAAGGCAGTCACATGACTGTGCACGTTGCCTTCGCGAGCCAATCAAAATGACTCATTTTGGAGGAGAAAACGCAAGTGCGTTTACGCGAGTGCGTTTACTGTACAGACGAAAAAAAACAACAGCTTCAGCATGCAGCTCTTAAAGTGTGACTGCCCAAACTGATATTTCAGCCCACTCCTAACTTGAGAAAAGACCTTGCTGGGCAGTTAAAATTTTAAATGGTGGCAGGTGTGTGTTGACTCCCATATATTATTATTATTTTATTTTATTTGATGTTCTCTGATTTAAAAAACAACACCAACGTTACTATTTACTTGAGTAGTTTCTTTAATTGAGGACTTTCTTACTCTTACTCAAGTAAATATTTGGATGACTACTTTTACTTGAGTCATATTATTCTAAAGTCACAGTACTCTTACTTGAGCACAATATTTGGCTACTCTACCCACCTCTGCTTAAATGTATCTTTTTCAATTATTTATATAACATTACCCGTCTCAGGCACCAGTGGTACAGAGGACATACGAGTGCAAGACCGGGTCAAAGGTCTTCTCGGTATGGAGGCGTTGTCATCACTGGCCAGAGTTCGCTTCTGCGTACAACTTGAACAGCGAGCAACAGGTGCTCGTCTTTTTCTCTGACCAGCCAGTTGTCCTGAAGTCAGGCTTTCAGCTGAACCTCTGGATTCGAGATGTTCGACACTCGCAGTACTGGAGGTCTGCCTTACCCCAGCTTCACTTACGCCACTGTCGCCCATATGTGTTCCATAGTGGTGTTCTGTGGTCCCATTAGTCCTGCCCCTTCCAGTATCCACCCTTTCACGTCCAGGGGCCACCCTAGGTTCAATCATGCCTGCACATTCGGTCACAGACCTTTCTGCCGCCCTACTGACACTGGGGCCCCGCACTGTGCTGTCTGGCCCCGGCCTTGCTGAGGTTTCCCCTGAGTCCGCATCAACTCCTCTACTGCTAGTCCTGCGGCTGTTTTCAGATGCAGCCTTCATGTCCGCCTTGATCTGTTCACTGGTCACCTGACAGCTCTTTTCACAGCTGCCCTCTGACACAAGAGGCTTCACCTGATTCACTGATGCAGGTAAGTTATTGGTCCGCCGCAGAGGAGTCTTCCCTTTACCTGGAAACACACAGATACATCATGACTATTGTACACCTACAGACACAAATAAGACAACTGAGTGTTGATGCGACACTCTTCCTTAGGTTGTGTGATGCAAGACAAAATATAACGTTCTACTTGAATTGGCCAGAGGTTGATGGTATATGATCCAGACCATTATTACCACAACCAATGTGAGATATCCACATGACAAACACACTACAATGACTGATGAGTTATCTGTATTGTGTGGACACCTTCTGTGCATGAAATAGGTTGCTGCAAACAGGAAGCTGCTGGAGTTAGTCTTGAAACTAGGCCTTCGTCCTCCTCCTCACTGTCTGAGTCAGAGAGGACCAGTGAGGGTTTGGGAATGGCAACACCAGGTGGTCTACTCTGCTGGACCAAACCACTGGGACCTAGGAAGGGCACAACATGTTACAATTGCCAATAGAAATTAATAGTTCATCCATCCATCCATTTTCCATACCGCTTTTCCTCACTAGGGTCACGGCCGTGCTGGAGCCTGTCCCAGCTGACTCTAGGCGAGAGGCGGGGTACACCCTGAACCGGTCGCCAGCCAATCGCAGGGCACATAGAAACAGACAACCATTCGCACTCACATTCACACCTACGGGCAATTAAGAGTTTTCAATTAACCTACCATGCACGTTTTTGGGATGTGGGAGGAAACAGAAGAACCCAGAGAAAACCCACACAGGCACAGGGAGAACATGCAAACTCCACACAGGCGAGGCCGGATTTGAACTTGAGTCCTCAGAATTGTGGGGCTGATTGTTAACCAGTCATACACCGTGCTGCCTTAACAGTTCATGAATAAATAAGTGAATTTGGCTTATGCTGGTGACAAAAAATAGCAAATTCAAACCTGCTTGCTCTTCATCAGCATCAGGAGGCTGTGGTGAACCAGCAGGGCGACTAGGCCCTGCAACCTCGTCACGATCTACTGTCACTGCCCTTCCAGCTCCTTTCGCCTCGATTTCTGGCTCTGCCTGCATGTTCTCTTCTTCATCCTCGATCCCGTTGACCTCCAATGGGGCTGTGAGAACAAATGACTCAAGTTATGTTTTCAAGTTTTACTTTAATTGATAGCTTGGTAAGTACTTCGGGCCAGATTCTACGGTCAACTGTTTCGTGATACCAACGTCATGCCGTGGCTCTTCTAGAGAAGTACTACTTCTGATCTGTTGTCATTAATTGTCTAAAGCGTACTGCATCGTTTAATATTTTCCATTCCACGCATGCCACCTGTATTAATTCTCACACCTCTGTCTGTCTTCCTGCTCTGCTTGTTCCCACACACACTAAACACACACGTTGCACAAAACACTCTTTGTACAATAAAAACTTAACTACCACACACCATATTATCCCCTTATCACTAATGTTTGTTTTCTGTGTTCTGTTTGTTTCCCACCCTCCTATGTACCCTGGCTTTGCTGTACTTAAATATATCATCTTTATCACCCTCTTTAAATAACATTTGTCAACACAATACCAAAATAAATCCAGAAAACTGTCAAAAAAAACAACAACAAGGAATACATATTACCCAGGCTATTTAAAATTACTATACACGTACCCATAATATGTCACACTTCACTTTTGTGTCATGGAATGTCAATGGCATGCGATCGTAGGCAAAGAGAATTATTATGGATTATATCACTAAATTTAAAACAGACCTCCTCTTATTACAAGAAACTCACCTTATTGAGTCAGAAGAAAAATGCCTCATTGACTAATTTAACTCAGGCTATCTCAGCTTTTTATAACTGTAGACAGAGGAGTCTCAATACTAGTTCATAAAATACTACTTTTTACAATAAATAGTCCAGTAGCTGATCCAGAAGGCCGATACATAACTATGCAGGCTACAATATTTAACAAACTATACACAATTGTCAATGTCTACGGTCCTTTTTCACACGGTGTTTTCACACTTGCTTAACTTGTCGGCTAATTCTACAATTATCATCCCCTTATAGATCGCTCAAATCTCAAAAATAGTCACAATGCGCCAACATATTAGAGCAGTATGTGGACGACTTTGGAATTGTTGCTATATGGAGGCTAAAAAAAATCAATACAAAAAGAGAATACACATTTTTTCATCGGTTCACTACTCATTCTCAAGAATAGATTTTTTTCTATCAAACAATTCGTCAGCTCAAAGAATTACCTCCAAAATACATCTAATCATCATCGGTGACTACGCACCAATATCCCTCAACCTAAAAATTAACTCAAATCTGGGACCTCCACCAACGTGGCGCTTTAACACGTCCCTTTGGAAGGACCCGGACTTTGATTCTCTTGTGAGGAAAGAATGGGACGATTTTTTTACATTCAATGACTCGCCAACCATATCCCCATCTCTGCTGTGGGAAACCGGGAAATCTGTATGAGGGATGGAATCATATAATACTCTTCATAAAAGAAAAAACAAGAACTAAAATTAGAAAATGAAATTGAGGAAAAAATTAAACATCTCACAGAAGAATATGCAATTAATCCGACAGATATGCTGAGAAACCAACCTCAAAAGGCAAAACATCAATTAGACATCGCATCAAAAAGAACAGATTTTCTTCAACCACAGTTAAGCTACACTAACTTTGAGTACAATAATAAATCAGGCAAATTTCTTGCGAACCAACTTCAGTGCAATAAAGAAAAAACAATTACAGCCATTTCAAGATTCAAACGGCAGCTGTACACAGTCACCGCTAGAAATGCATGAAATATTTCACAATTATTATAGCAGCTTATACACATCTTCGAACAAGCCAGACCAAAAATAAATTGAAACTTTTATTAAAGACCAAAACATTCCTCAATTACAGAAATTAAAGACAGTCTTGATGCTCCTTTACCCATCACAGAATTAGATAATGCATTAAAAAAAATATGCAATCGGGACGAGCGCCAGGCCCGGACGGAAGCTCCGTCGAATTCATTTATGGCCAATACTAGCAAAGCAAATTAATTTATATAGCGCATTTCATACACAAGGTAACGCAATGTGCTTTAAATGATTAAACACATTTAAAAAGGAAGAAAATAAAAACTTATAAACATTTAAAACAAAAAGAAAAACAAATAAAAGTACAATTAAAACAACGTACAATGCAAGAAATATATTTAAAAAGTGGAAATGCTCTAAAAGAAGAGCTTTTAACCTGGATTTAAACAAATTCCCACTTGGGGCTGAGGTCACTTTTGTTGGCAACTTATTCCATTTGTATGCAGCATAATAGCAAAATACTGCTTCACCATGTTTGCTTTAGACTTTGTGCTCCACTATTTGACCCGAGTCTGTCGATCTCAGAGCCCTATCGGGTATATATACCATTTGCATTTGTTTCATGTATTCAGGACCGAAACCATTTAGTGATTTATAGACCAGTAGCAGAACTTTAAAATCTATCCTGAAGCTGACTGGGAGCCAGTGTAAATAATTTAGAATTGGAGTAATATGCTCTGACCTCTTTGTTCTGGTCAAAACCCAAGCTGCAGGATTCTAGCGATTACAAGGACCTCTATTTTTCAGAATAGTCGAGGTCAAACAATAAAAGGTCAAATAAGTAGCCATATGTCATCTTCAATTAAATGACTACTGAAGTCAGGCAAAGACCCCTCTCTACCGGCTAATTATCGGCCTTTATCACTGATTAATGTAGATATCAAGATTATCTCAAAAGCCCTTGCAGCGAGACTTGAAAATGTACTCCCGTCGATGATCCACGATGACCAGACAGGTTTCATTAAAGGTAGAAGTTCCACAAATAATGTCAGACGTCTATTAAATTTAATAAGCATGTCACAGGGTAAAAATCTAAATGCAATCATCATGTCACTTGACGTAGAGAAAGCTTTCGAAAAAGTTAACTGGGCTTTCCTGTTTGCAGCACTTCGCAAATTTGGCTTTGGAGACCTATTCATACATTGGATCGCAACTTTATACAACTCGCCAAAAGCAACAGTCACCACGAATGGGATCACATCAAAGTTTTAGTCTACAAAGAGGAACCAGACAAGAATGTCCACTCTCACCAATGCTATTTTTAATGTTCACTGAACCTCTTGCTACAGTTATACTGTAAGTCAGAATGCTAATATTAAAGGTATCTGCTTGCCAGTGACAGAACCCAAAATCAATCTATATGGTGATGATATTCTTCTTTATTTACAGGAACCCAAGTCATCTGTTCAGGCAGTCTTCAATCTCAAATCATTTTCACAAATATCAGATTACTCTATCAACTGGACAAACTCAACAATACTCCCAATAACAGCAAACTCATGGAATCCTGCAGCTCAAATCCCAAATTACATCATTCCTATAGGAAACAAGTATTTAGGTATTAATATTTCACCAATACTCACAGAGCTAACCAATTTAAATTGCATACGACTTCTGGAAAAAAAAAATCTCACTTCTGGAAAAAATTTCATCTGATTTAATACGCTGGAATAATTTACCTATATCACTACTGGGAAGAATAGCCACAATAAAAATGAAAATCTTACCTCAAATAAATTATTCTCAATGATTCCATTTAAGCCCACATTTAAAATGGTTCCAAACATTAGATTCTGCCGTAATAAATAAATAAATAAATTATTATTTTTAAATTAGAAAATGTCTTCCCCGTGCCTGTGTGGGTTTTCTCCGGGTACTCCGGTTTCCTCCCACATCCCAAAAACATGCACGGTAGGTTAATTGAAGACCCTAAATTGTCCGTAGGTATGAATGTGAGTGTTTATATGTGCCCTGCGATTGGCTGGCAACCAGTTCAGGGTGTACCCCGCCTCCTGCCAGCAGTTAGCTGGGATAGGCTCCATCCAGCATACCCACGAACCTAGTGAGGATAAGCGGTGTAGATAATGGATGGATGGATGAATTAGTCTATCCACTCTTCAGAAAAGTAAACAGGAGGGAGGGCTAAATGCTCCCAACTTCAAACACTATTATTTAGCTAGCCAATTACAATACCTCATCAAATGGATGCACTACAATGAGGAGCATTATTCTTGGCTAGAATTGAAACCGATAGACTGAAACAACATCAAACTCTCAAAACTCCCATTTATTAAACGCTATAAAAGTTTCAAGAACCCAATAATCGCATCCACCTGAACGGCTTGGTGGAAAGGTTTAGAAGCTACAGGATCTCAGTTAGCTCCCAGTATACTCTCCCCAATCTGGCACAATCCAGATTTCAAAATTAACAATATACCCCTTTTTTATACACATGGGAACAACGTGGAATTGACCACCTTCAACAACTATTTAACAATAATATTTTTAGGACACGTGATGAACTGTTCCAAGAATTTCAAATAACAGGCGGAAACTTCCTTCAATACAGTCAATTAAAAGCGGCAATAATAAAAAAAAGAATACCAATACTCCAGAGCACCCACGAACCGCCGGAGTTTGTTCAGCAAATAGTGACACTTCTCCCACAAAGGAAAAAAAAAATCTCTCAAAAGTTTGTAAATTAATCTCATGCACTAAATCAATGCACTTACCAATCACTAAATGGGAAGAAGACTTATGTGTGCTGACCGTAATTACTGGATACAGATATGTAACAACACATTTAGAATGACAAAAAACACAAATTTACATCTTATACAATATAAAGTACTCTATAAAACACACTTTACTCAACACATTATGCATAAAATGGGCTTTTTTCCATCTAATATATGCGCACAATGCACCAGAAATACCCCAGACACCTATTTTTATGCTATATGGGAACACAAATTCAATGTTTTTGGACTTCGGTTACGCAGAAACTATGGAATATTTTGAACTACAGGATTCCACTTTCCCCGACATTATGCATACTTGGCGATTTAAGCATAATCGACCTCCCAAATAAATATTCACGATCATTGCTCGTTGCGTGAGGTACCACTAAGAAAACAATTTTATTAAACTGGAAAAAGAAACAATTAACACCAATCACTGGCTAAATCTCATCATAGAATATATTGCGTTAGAAAAAATATCAGCTGAACTAAAATAATCGATCATATATATAGATATGGCAGCACGGTGGACGACTGGTTAGAGCGTCAGCCTCACAGTTTTGAGGACCGGGGTTCAATCCCCGGCCCCGCCTGTGTGGAGTTTGCATGTTCTCCCCGTGCCTGCGTGGGTTTTCTCCGGGCACTCCGGTTTCCTCCCACATCCCAAAAACATGCATGGTAGGTTAATTGAAAACTCTAAATGGGCCGTAGGTGTGAATGTGAGTGCGAATGGTTGTTTGTATGTGCCCTGCGATTGGCTGGCAACCAGTTCAGGGTGTACCCCGTCTCCTGCCCGATGATAGCTGGGATAGGCTCCAAGCACGCCCGCAGCCCTAGTGAGGAGAAGCGGCTCAGAAAATGGACGGATGGGATGGATATATATATATATATATATATATATATATATATATATATACACACACACACACACACACACACACACACACACACACAGATAGCTGGTCATCCTTCAACATGCTTAATCTTAATAGATTTTTTATTCCTTTGCCTGGGTAGAGTGCCATCTGAGAATAAGACTACATTGTAAGTGTAAAAGTAAACTTTTGATTTCTGTATTCTTTGTTTTCAAGGTTGGTGGTTTTTCATTATTACTTTTTAATTCACAAATTTTTTTTCTTATTCATTTATGTACTTTTTTTTTTCTCTCTCAAACCTCAGACTGATTTGCACGATGAAAGGACACATGCATGGAGTGGGAATGGGGTGGGGTGGTGGGTGGTTTGGCATCCCCCCACCACATCCCTGTGGCATCCTCCGGGTGGGCAGTTTGGGGCCGGTGGACCGCCCTGGGTCCCTCTGTGTGGGACGTGTCCCGTCCACCGGGCTGCTCTCGGGTGGGCTCCTGGGCCTGACTCCGCCTCTTGATTAATTGGGTGGGGTTCTCAGACTCCGTGGTGCAGGCACAGCAATTACAGGACACTTCTGTCAGTCATTGTGGATGCGAAACGGTGTCAATTCACTTGCATGTGTCCACAGACACACATCCCTGGAACTTATTCGCTGGGTGTTGGGCCACTCACTCATTGAGACAAATAACTTATGAATGTTCAAATTGCTTGGGTATCGCCTCACTCACACTCTGATCCTATAGACGTTTAGAATTTACCTAGCCACTCCCACCACACTTCAGTTGTGCAGTCGGGTTCACGACCCTTGTCCTACATGATTCCCCTTCTGTCCTGTCCTATCTTGTCCTGTCCTTCCCTCACAGGGCTTAGCACTACTGCCCCATACAACACTAATATATAATGTGTCATTGTTCTACATATATAATTATTTACTTTCCTTTACAGTTAGTGCTTAGTCTTTTGTTGTTTTCTTTTCTCACTCCCTTCTAGAAACCTTGTTCTGTTCGACTGATTCTCAATAAATATCCATTACAATACTAAGAAACCACAGCGGCAGCTTAAAAAGTCCACTTGACACAGTAAAACTGTTCAGGCATAATAAGGATACAGATCCTCCTTTCTGCTTGACCTAACAGCTGAACAGGACACACAAAGAAAAAAAAAAAAAAAGAGTGGACTTGCGCACTTTCCAAAGACACGTAACCTCTTGTCCAGACTTCCCACACACCCACCATGCGTAGGCTGTGAATGAGCACGTAACACCAAACAAGTGTGATTCACTAACAAGTGCAGACTGCCTTAATAATGGAATTCAAGGATTTTTCCTAAGAGTTGTAAATGTCATTGAAATCTGTGAAAAAGATAAAGCACACTTTAAATTTGAAAATGCCTTATGTATCGGTAATGTGTGGTTGGGACGTGCTGACCAGTCTAGCTACACTCACACTTTGAAAGAGAGCATTTTTTTTTTTTTTTTAATTCTGTATGTCATGAATCCAATAAAAGTAATTTAATCAGAATACACTGCTTTTGACTGAATGCATTTTTGGAGGTCCGTCAATACAAAAGGCCTCTTGATCAGCAACTCCAGCCTTTATTGCGCCACAGACTACTTTTATGTAAATATTCTGACAAACCAGCATAGAAACAGATAAAAACTAATTATTAAATATACAACTGACCATTAAGATACATGCAGTTGTTCTAATTAGTGGGAGGCTGGAGCCGTACCTGTTCTTGTTTCCCTATAACGAGCCACTCCTATCTTGCGGTAAACGTTTTTTTCTTTTCAAATTATTACAAAGGCTTGTCGTTTAATGCCAGCCAACACCTTGTTTAAAGCATTGTCGCTCCTCGCTGTTCTGGGTGAGCATCATAAACAAACAGCGGAAAAAAGGTCAGCTTGTGCCGATATTGTTCGTCAATAAATGTCATGGCTAAAATGTGACAAGATTTACCAAAACTGACAGTCTTTATATGCTGTATAATATGCTGAGTCTGGTTGGAATGACCACTTCAACCTGTGTACAATGCACCAAGAACTTTGAAAATTGGATTATGGGTTCCGGAAAAATTTAGTGCTTTGTGTGGGAACATTTTTGCTGTTTGGGGAATGTTTTTGTATGATATCGCCTGTAGAAAATCTGGTAAAAATAACGCATTAAAATTAGAGTAAAACAGTACAACTTGATTTTTTTCCCCCTCAACATATCCTCTCAACCGTTTCGTTTCGTCTGCTACTTGGGGAACCCCATCTCTGATTGGCTGACAAGTTTAAAAATACGGGCCGAAATTCCCAGGGTTTCTACAAGTCGACGCGTCGAAATTACTGTGCTGTGTCAAACCGTGTCTCTTGCCTTAAAAACCCCATTTAAATAGCACAAATTGATTTTTTTTTTTTGGTGAGAAGAGCAATCAAATAGGTCATGTACTTTAGCAATAAACAGGTTGTTTATTTGTCAATTTATTTGTTATGGAAGATTTTAGAGCCATTTCAAGTGCTCAATCCATGTTTTTTTTATTCCCCTCCCCCCCACAAAGGTGTCAGATACTTGTCATGTTGCTACTAAAATGCTGTAATATATGATTCACAGTGCCTCTTTTGAGCAACTCAATAAAACATTTTTATTTCAGTCTCTCTGTGCGGCCACAGTAGTTGGGGGATTATTGAAATTAATTCACTGGTTACTTTAACAGGCATGGGAGTGATTGTTCTGGCTGGAGAGCTGAGCCTCCAGTTCTGTATATCTGTATGAAAACGCCGGCATACAACATGTGACTGCAGGGAAAAACAATAAAGAAAAAAAATAAACAAAATAAAACGAAGAAAGACTGCATTTGATAGCTTTGTGGAAGTATCTTTTACAATATTATTAATACATGTAGCATATACTGTAATCACATCTAAGCTTCATGTACAATATGATGTTTCATCAACTTGAGAAGAAATGTACTTAAGTCAACGGAGGAAAACGCACAAGATCAGACTAAAGAAGGAACAGCCACATTTTAGGGTTAGTTTACCCAGAGCACTTATCTCACTTAAGTCGAGAAGAGTATATGCCGTAGCCAGTAAAGTGCACAGCTGAATGCCTTTTCCCGCTTTTCCACATGGAGAATATGGGCCTTAATATCTTAAAAAATATGGACTGACCACTGACAGTACAGTGTTACATTTGTAAATATACAGTGGTACCTTACGAGTTTAAAGTCAAACTGCAATCCAGAACCCGAACAAAAAATGTGGCGAAACAAAACGGGCTGGGAAAAGGAAAGGAAAAGATGAAAATTGTTATGATGACAATAAAACTAAAAGAGAAACTTGAATTACCAAAAGAAGTACTCATCAAGGCTAAGACCTGCTACATGCATTTGCACTGACATTAGAATTCACTATGCTACAGTATATGTTACTTGAAGCTTTAACTGTAAAATATTTTAAGTTTAAGGATGCTGTCAAGTTTGACCATTATATGGTCATAATTTTATGTAGGGACAAAATCTGAAAATGAATCATCTTCCAGCAAGAGACCACTGTATACTGCAAAATAAAACAGTGTATGACATTGATAAACTGGTATGACTGTTTCTCCACTTACTGGGAATGCTGATGGGACTTACCATTGTGCTGCTGCTGCTGTTGTCTTTGAATGTTGTAAAGAGGTGGAGGTGGTGGAGGCGGAGGAGGCGGAGGAGGAGGGGGTGGGTGCGGAGGAGGTGGAGGAGGAGGTAGGTTGGCCTCGTTGTTGTTGTGGTGGTGGTGGTGGTGGTTGTTATTGTTGTTGTCATTGTTAGAGTTCTGGTTGCTGACCAGAGCCGAAGACACACCAATACCAGTTCCTGCACTCAGGCCCACTCTGGCACAGCCCTGACATACACAACAAACAATGACACTGGTGTGTTTCTTTCATTAAGGAGACCAAAATAATTCTAATACAGATTCAAGATTTTCCCATTTTATTTATTAGTTAACGTCATTGTGTAGTGTTTTTACCACATTGGCAGTGTTTCATTTCTTATTACTCGCCAGTTATCTATAATCAAAGAATATTTAAAAGACTTATATTTTCTCTAATCAATGCAATAATCAAGTCAGTCAAGTCATCATGTCACGTCAAGTCCCGTGTCTTAGATTCCCAAGTCCAAGTTGTCCATGTTTTTGTCAAGTCCAAGTCATGAAAAAGGTTACTAGTCTAAGTTGCAATAACTATGGTCTTCATCTCTGCTACAGTAATGTATTTTTACACTGGCTCAAAAGTAGGGCACTAAAATGTCCTTAAAATATCAACAAAAATATCAAACAAGTGTTAAACATGAAACTTCAAGTACTCTCCTTGTATTGTATGTTCTATTAAAGCACTTATACTACACATTTATTTAGTATGTACCTCCATAGTTTATGTTGTACAGTATATATTGACTACTAAAATCCCAAATTCACACCTTCGCAAATCAAAGCAGTAGGATTAAGTGTGTGGGAATATTAGTGACAGGTGAGGTATCGGTATCAGGTCGATACGACCTTATTTCCAGGTATCAGGTATGCAAGAAGCCTGCTGATACCAGCCACCGATACTTAAGGTAAAAAAAAATGAAAAAAAATCTGACATCAAGTCCTCCTCGCCAATAGTGGGTGCTACACTGCGACGGTTTGAGTCATCTGCGAAGAATCATGTGCGTCAGAGACAAAGAAAGGTCTTTGTTCACAATTACTGTATACGTCATTGTGTTAATTTAAATTTTATACATCAAAAGGAGTAGTGATATCGGTATTCGATATCAATGAGTAGTCAAGAGTGAATACTCGTACTGGTATCGGTCTGAGAAAGTTGTTGTTATTGAAAATCCCTCATGAATATGTTCTTCTAAATAAACAGGATTACCTTAGGTGGTTCTCGAAACATCTGGTCCAGACATATGAACTCTAAACTGGGCAGTGCTTCTATGAATTGTGAGAAGGACTCCAGTTTGATAGCATGACAGCGTACCAGTGTGAGATCAACAAGTCGGCTCCATCTAGACTGATCTGAGGAAACAAAACGTAGCACAGAATATTTTACTTACGAGTACATTGGCCATGTGTGTACGTTTAATTATTGATTACCTGTAATCCAATGGTGAGGGTTATGAAGGTGAGGGCAATTGTAGATAAGCAGGAATTTTATATTACTGAACACCTCATTCACCACTTTTATGCCAATATCAGTGATGATGCCTGGGTTCTCTACCACATCAGCCAGACCATACTTCACCAGCTGTGAATGACTCATCTTACCTATATTTGAAGACACCAACAAATTTTAATTACCCAAAAAGTATACATATAAAAAGTTTTATTTCCTTGTGATGGTTATTAAAGTGGAAATTCTGTGGCTGAATGTAAATTAAAATTTCGAAATTTGATAACCATCTTTCCACTTTACTGTTGGGAGTATTAAACAATTGAATTAAAAAAAAGCTATGCTGACTCAAATGAACAATTGTGATTATTTCTGCATAACTGAAGAGTTTATTATCTATTGTTAAAGTTGTTTTACAGGTCAGATTTTAAGAACTACAACGATTTTGAACGGGACATTATGGAAAAATGACTTTACAGTTTTTTGTATGTAAAGAGTTGTATATGAGGAGAACCTGTCCAACCACCAAGCTTGAAATCAAACAACCACGTCGTCAATCTTTAGTCATCTGCGAAGTTCTGAAAATGTGTCCATCAGCACGCCATTGTGCACTCTTTCACCAATGACATGATCAGCTAGTCTGGCAAAAGTTTCAGAGCAAAAGAACCGCTAAGTGGCCGATGAAGCAGGATCATGTCAAAACCAAAGAGTAAGCAGAAGACCCCTTGAACTTTTTCACATTTTGCTAACTTACAACCACAAACTTTGTGTTTTATTGTGATTTTGTGTGATCTAAACAAAGTAACACAAAAAGTAGCACATACATAATTGTAAAGTAGAATGGAAATGATACAGTTTTCACAATTTTAAGCAAATAAAAATCTGAAAAATGTGGCACGCATTTGAAATTCAGCCCCACTGCGTCAATACCTTGTAGAGCCACCTTTTGCTGCAATTACAGCTGCAAGTCTTTTGGGGTATGCCTCACTCAGCTTTGCAGATCTAGACACTGAAATGTTTGCCTATTATTCTTTGAAAAACAGCTCAAGCTCAGTCAGATTGGATGGAGAGCATCTACAATTTTCGAGTGTTGCCACAGATGGTCAAAGTGATTTAGGTCTGGACTTTGCCTGCGCCATTCTAACGCATGAATATTATTTGATCTAAACTATTTCATTCTAGCTCTGGCTTTATGTTTAGGGTCATTGTCTTGCTGGAAGATGAATCACCTTCAAAGTCTTTTGCAACCACCAACAGATTTTCTTTCAGGATTGCCCTGTATTTCCGTAGCTCAATCAGTCTTCTCATCAACGCAGACCAGCTTCCCTGTCCCTGCTGAAGAAAAGCATCCCCACAGCATGAGATTGCCACTACCGTGTTTTACAGTGGGGATGGTGTGTTCAGGGTAATGAGCAGTGTTAGTTTTCCCGCCACACATAGGGCTTTGCAGTTTGGCCCACAAAATTATACTTTGGTCTTATTTGACCAAAGCACCTTCTTCCACATGTTTGCAGTGTCCCCAACATGGTTTGTGGCAAACTGCAAACGAAAAAAACTTATGTCTTTCTTTCAACAATGGCTTTCTTCTTGCCACTCTTCCATAAAGGCCAGATTTGCAGAGTGTACGACTTTCAGTTGTCCTCCCTGTGGACAGATTCTCCCACCTGAGATTTCTACAGCTCCTCCAGCGTGACCATGGGCCTCTTTGCTGCTTCTCTGACCAGTGCTCTCCTCACTCGCTCGCTTAGTTTAGGTGGAGGGCCATGCCTTGGTAGGTCTGCAGTTGTACCATATGTTTCCATTTAAAGATGTTGATTGAATGGTGCTCTTTGAGATGTTCAAAGCTTGGGATATTTAATTATAACCTAGCCCTGCTTTGAACCACTACACAATTTTATCCCTGACCTGTCTGGCGAGTTCCTTGGTCTTCAGTATGCTGCTGTGCACCAGTGTTCTCTAACAAAACCATAGAGGTCTTCACAGAACAGGTGTATTCATACTCAGAGTTAATTAGACACAGGTGGACTCTATTTACTAATAAGGTGACTTCTGGAGGCAATTGATTGCACTGGATTGTATTTAGGTGTATCAGAGTACAGGGGGCTGGATACACCACACATTTCAGATTTACATTCGCTTAAAATTTTTAAAACTATCATTTTTGTTCCACTTCACAATTATATACTAGTTAGTGTTGCTCTATCTATCCAGGGTCAGATTACGGACCGCCACATCATTTTATGTGGCCTGCGAAAGCAAATCAAAATGGCAATTGGGTTTTCTGGTGTAATACCATTCAGATATTTGCAATAATTTCTTTGTGACCAATCCCCCTTTGAAAAGAAATGTAATAGTTGAAAAACATGTTTATATAGGCTTCTGATTTCAAAACTGGTTATTTATCAATGTGTTGTGCAAACTGTAATTACAGTATATGAGGTAATCTTTCATTTATATGGGTCCACAGTCGTACGGCCCTCTGAGGTAAGTCATAACTGCGATGTGGCCCGCGACAAAAATGAGTTTGACACCCCTGGTCTATCACATAAAATCTCAACAAGTACATTTAAGTTTGTGAATGTAAGATCACAAAGTGTGAAGTACTTTTTCGAGGCAGGGTAACAGTGTTATCAGCATTAGCTTCAGATAATGTCACGATAATGTCCGGGTTGTCGAGGTGGGGATTATTCATGTTTAGGCGATGTCATGGGCCACATCGTTACACTCATCTAGGAGATCACAAAAGAACCCAGAATGACATTGAAAGAAAAGAAGGCCTCACTGGCCTTTTTCAAGAGGCCCATTCGACCTGGTGTCAAAATAACACAGTATTTCATAAAAATAACATGAATCTACCAGTCAAACGCAATGATCTAGGCCTGCTTTGCTTTGCTCATTAATGGAACAATTAATTCTGCTACTATAAAATCCTACAGATGAACGTCCGGCAATCAGTTCTTGCCCTCAGGTTAGAGCGCTCGTGGGTTATGCAGCAGGACGACGACCAACATAGTCGCCACTAACCTGTTAATAAAGTACTTTATGTGTTGCGTGCCAATGTATTCTTACGCAGCGCGCCGTTTGTAACATCAAAATGTCATATGTTGTTACCCTTGTAAACAGATGACCCCCTGTATAGATAACTATTTCCACTCACATTTACACCCATGGACAATTTAGAGTCTTCAATATTTGTGGAATGTGGGAGGAAGCCTGAGTACCCAGAGAAAACCCAGACAAGCACAGGGAGAACATGCAAGATCCACACAGGAGACCCTGAGCCAAGATTCAATACGGTACATCTCGACCGTGTGGCAGACATGCCTTTGACATACAATAAAATAAAATTATATCCACATTAATTTCTCAGAATGGAGATTACATTAGAAAGTATGAACTAACATTGGAGCAGGAACTCATCCACGTATCCAAGATGAAGAGTATCAAACTGAGGAAACTCTAGTTCAGCCATCTTGAGAGCTGAGAACACTCCATCTTTAGTCAGTGATGGCTGGATACGTAGCTCATGAAGTCTGTTAAAACACATTGCGGGATTGGGAATGCAGTGACTGGTGTTAAGTCATACATTTTTCAGTTCAGAAATGATGTTTCACAGACGACTGTATTTGCAAACCAGATAAATAAATATCACAGGCTTGTTCAAAACTGAACACGGGCTGTACTCAAGATGGAGCTGAAGATGTGTACAGTACTGACAAGTGTTTATTCTGTTAGGTGTGTGAGTAAGGACCTGCGAGCAGCAGTGATGACAAGGTAACCCAAGTCCACTTCCAGGGCATTTTTACAGGCTCCAAACACAATGGTGTGAAGGTTCCGAAATCCTCCTGCAAGAACACATCAGAATCAGCTTTGTTGTCCAAGTACTGTCAGAACAAAAACAGCATATTTTTTTCTTCACCTGGTGTTACTGCATTACCCAACAAATGGTGCATACATAATACCATTAATGTTATCAGCAACTACACAAGACCACTTGTACAATATACTGATGTCCAATACTACGTCATACTGAGAGCTATTCTTAACATCTTTGACTCTCTCATGTTACTGAGGTAACAAAAGATATTAAATATGAGTCCAGGTATGATGCAGCACAGTTATCCACCACTGCAAGCTACAACAATAATAATAAACATTTTGTTACATTAATACCTACTTAAAAGAGTCAACCAATTCTTTGACTGGATATCATTATATTGTAAGTTGTGGATGTTTGGTGAATATTTATCAACTCTATGTTTTCCTTTTAAGACTTCAGTGGTTATGTTGTGTGCGTGGAAAACATTTTCCTCACCTGATCTCCAGCTGTCCTCCACCACATGTTGGATGAGCCCTCCAAGGAAGGGAACTCTCACCAACTCCAGCTGCTCGAGATTTCGGGCTGAAGCTAAACCAGTAACCAGTGGAACATATTTGAGGGAGTTGGTTGGACCTGCACAGTTCCGCATGACAAAGGATCTCAGGCTCACACAGAGGAACTCTTTAAATGGCTGAGGTTTGGTGAGACGGACCCACTTTAGGTAAAGGTGGCGCAGCATGGACACACAAGGGATCTCTGGGACATTTACACCTATAACAACCAAAGAAAAAAACAAAGTAAATACACCAGTACAAAACAAAAAATGCCGCTACAGAATATTTTAACAGTACTGATGGAGCAACACTCTATGGTTGTTGCTTGACGTGTACTCAAAGGAATTAACAATACTAACGCTCATAGAGGAGGTTGTTTTTTTAGGCCTGTCTCTTGTTGGTAATGTTGTGTGCGGGTGTGTATGTGCGTGTTTGTGGGCGTGCGCTTATGTGTGCGCGCGCGCGCTTGTGTGCTTGTGTGTGCGTGTGTGTGTGTGCACGCGTGTGTGCGTACGCACGCGCGCTTTTGTGTTTGTGTGTGTGCGTATTCAGCGAATTTTGGGGGCAGACGGTATATCTGTTTCCAGTCAACGAAAAGAAAAAGACATGAGGACCAAAAACGCAGGTTCTCATAAGGGAACGCAGTGTTGATATGGCACTGTGGCATTTCAAAGATTCTATTTATCACCATGTATGCTCGCTGAGTCAACACAAACATTTTGGAAAGAGTCAACTGTGATACACAAGCTAAACACCATCATTATATAGTGGAAGGACAAAGTATGTGAACTTTTTGGGATTTCTTACAACCCGAATTCCAATGAAGTTGGGACGTTGTGTTATAAAAATAAAATAAGAATACAATGATTTGCAAATCATGTTCAACCTGTATTTAACTGAATACACGACAAAGACAAGCTATTTAATGTTCAAACTGATAAACTATTTAGCAAATAATCATTAACTTAGAATTTTATGGCTGCAACACGTTCCAAAAAAAGCTGGGACAGGTGGCAAAAATGACTGTCAAAGTTGAGGAATGCTCATCAAACACCTGTTTGGAACATCCCACAGGTGAACAAGCTAATAGGGAACAGGTGGGTGCCATGATTGGGTATAAAAGGAGCTTCCCTGAATTGCTCAGTCATTCACAAGCGAAGATGGGGCGAGGTTCACCTCTTTGTGAACTAGTGCATGAGAAAATAGTCAAACAGTTTAAGGACAATGTTCCTCAACGTACAATTGCAAGGAATTCAGGAATTTCATCATCTACGGTCCATATCATCATCAAAAGGTTCAGAGAATCTGGAGAAATCACTGCATGCAAGCGGCAAGGACGAAAACCAACATTGAATGCCCGTGACCTTCGATCCCTCAGGCGGCACTGCATCTAAAACCGACATCAATGTGTAAAGGATATCACCACAGGGGCTCAGGAACACTTCAGAAAACCAATGTCAGTAAATACAGTTTGGCGCTACATCCGTAAGTGCAACTTGAAACTCTACTATGCAAAGCAAAAGCCAGTTATTAACAACACCCAGAAACGCCGCCGGCTTCTCTGGGCCCCAGCTCATCTAAGATGGACTGATGCAAAGTGGAAAAGTGTTCTGTGGTCCGACGAGTCCACATTTCAAATTGTTTTGGAAAATTGTGGACATCGTGTACTCCGGGCCAAAGAGGAAAAGAACCATCCGGACTGTTATGGATGTTCAAAAGCCATCATTTGTGATGGTATGGGACTGTGTTAGTGCCAATGGCATTGACAACTTACACATCTGTGAAGGCACCATGAATGCTGAAAGGTACATACAGGTTTTGGAGAAACATAAAACATATGCTGCCATCCAAGCAACGTCTTTTTCATGGACACCCCTGCTTTTTTCAGCAAGACAATGCCAAACCACATTCTGCATGTGTTACAACAGAGTGGCTTCGTAGTAGTGCGGGTACTAGACTGGCCTGCCTGCAGTCCAGACCTGTCTCCCATTGAAAATGTGTGGCGCATTATGAAGCGTAAAATACGACAACGGAGACCCTGGACTGTTGAACAGCTGAAGCTGCACATCAAACATGAATGGGAAAGAATTCCACCTACAAAGCTTCAACAATTAGTGTCCTCAGTTCCCAAACATTTATTGAATGTTATTAAAAGGTGATGTAACACAGTGGTAAACATGACCCTCTCCCAGCTTTTTTGGAACGTGTTACAGCCATAAAATTCTAATTTAATGATTATTTGCTAAAAACAATCAAGTTTATCAGTTTGAACATTAAATGTCTTTGTAGTGTATTCAATTAAATATAGATTGAACATGATTTGCAAATCACTGTATTCTGTTTTTATTTATGTTTAACAACGTCCCAACTTAATTGAAAATTGAGTTGTATATTTCTGCATAATTTGCTCATAAAATGTGGTCTGCTCTTTATCTAAAATCACAATAACAAACAAAAAGACTAAACTAATACCACACAAACAATTCCGTTTTCATATTTTCCATTGAAAACAACAGAAACATTCACAGGACAGAGAGGAGATAGTAAGTGAACCTCTAGGCTATGGATTCTACAACAGTTAATCAGAGTCAGGTGTGAGCCAACCTGGAGTCCAATAAATGAGCCAAGATTGGAGGTGTGGATTCAAGCTGTTTAGGCTACTAGAAAACACACACCAGATTACAACTGTCTCCTGTCAAGAAGCATTGTTTGATGTGTGCCATGCCTGGTTCAAAAGAGCTTTCAGAAGATCTACAATTAAGAGTTGTTGACCTGTATGAAGCTGGGAAAGGTTACAAAAGCATTTCTAAAAGTCTTGATGCTCATCAGTTCATGGTTAGACAAATTGTCTATAAATGGAGAAAGTTCAGCACTGTTGCTTCTCTTCCAAGGAGTTGCCATCCTTTAAAGATGACTGCAAGAGCACAGCGCAGAATGCTCAATAGGGTAAAAGAGAACTCTAGAGTGTCAGCTGATGATTTACGGCCTTTTCATACTGCACTCTCTCAGGATGAAAGGTCTGCATGGCAAAGTGCAAAAACAACGGCCGCTTGGTGCGACCAATGTGGACGATGTCCATATTTGGAAGTACTGACGTAGCAGTCTACAAGGAAGTCGGGAGGCTTTCCCCGCTGAGTGGACCACAACTCGGCAATATGCATTTGGCATAGTTGTGAAAGAAAGCCCTAACTTTTCTTATTTTAAGGAGGAGGAGGTGATGCAGCAGCGGAATGGTGAAAACTGGTTAGCACATTCGCCTCACAGTTCTGATGACCCGGGTTCAAATCTGGCCTCGTCTGTTTGGAGTTTGCATGTTCTCCCCATGCCTGCATGGGTTTTCTCTGGGTACTCCGGTTTCCTCCCACATCCCCAAAACATGCGTGGTAGGTTAATTGAAGGCTCTAAATTGCCTGTAGGTGTGAATGTGAGTGCGAACAGTAGTTTATGTGTGTCCTGTGATTGTCCAGTTCAGGGGGTACCCCGTCTCTCACCCGAAGATAGCTGGGATAGGTTCCAGCATACCCGTAACCCTAGTAAGGATAAGCGGTGTAGAAAATGGATGGATGGAGGTGATGCAGCAGGGAAAAAAAACTGAAAAAAGGAAATGATTGTATCAGTCCGCCAGCCCCTCTCTTATTGGAGGAGCTTTCTGCCGTTGACGAAAAAGAAATTTTTTCTATTTTAGGGCGCGTTACGTCAGCCGCCCTCTGCTCTTGCCGCGGCATTCCGTGCTGCTGCCCCCTCAGTACATACGCAATGAATGGTGAAGTCGGCAGCGGCTTGCGTGTTGCCAAGTGCAGTGTGAAAAGGCCTTTACAGAAATCAGTGGCACATGCCAACATATCTGTTGACAAATCTAGCATATATTAGACATTAAACAAGATTAATGTGGTCCACCAAATAAATCAAATCAAAACCCAACTGTGAAGTAAGGTGGAGGGAGCATCATGGTATGGGTGTGCTTTTCTTCCTCAGTGCCTGGACAGCTTGCTATCATCAATGGAAAAAAATATTAATGAAGTATCAAGATATTTTGCAAAAAACTTGAGGCCATCGGTCCAACAGTTGACGCTCAAAAGAGGATGGGTGATCCAAAACACAGAAGCAAATCAACAACACAATAGCTTCAGAAAAATAAATGTGTTCTGGAACGGCCCAGCGGCACGGTGGGCGACTGGTTAGAGCGTCAGCCTCACAGTTCTGAGGACCCGGGTTCAATCCCCGGTCCCGCCTGTGTGGAGTTTGCATGTTCTCCCCGTGTCTGCGTGGGTTTTCTCCGGGCACTCCGGTTTCCTCCCACATCCCAAAAACATGCATTAATTGGAGACTCTAAATTGCCCATAGGTGTGAATGTGAGTGCGAATGGTTGTTTGTTTGTGTGTGCCCTGCGATTGGCTGGCAACCAGTTCA
Source organism: Phycodurus eques (assembly GCF_024500275.1). Classification (NCBI taxonomy): domain Eukaryota; kingdom Metazoa; phylum Chordata; class Actinopteri; order Syngnathiformes; family Syngnathidae; genus Phycodurus; species Phycodurus eques. Next base: position 4,428,831 of record NC_084533.1, read on the forward strand.
GGGTGTACCCCGCCTCCTGCCCAATGACAGCTGGGAAAGGCTTCAGCACGCCCGCGACCCTTGTGAGGAGAAGCGGCTAAGAAAATGGATGAATAGATGGATGGAGCGGCCCAGTCAAAGTCCTGACCTCAACCCGATTGAGATGCTGTGGTATGACTTCAAGAGAGCTATTCACAGCAGACATCCCAAGAATCTTGCTGAACTACAACAGTTTTGATCTTGATCGTTGTGCACGTGATCTGATCTGCAACTAAAGGAAACGTAAAATGGAGGTTATCACTGTCGAAGGAGGGTCAACCTGTTATTAAATCCAAGGATTAACTTACTTTTTCCTCCCTGTCCTGTTTGCATGTTATTTTCCATAAAAATATGTGAAAATATAATTGTTTGTGTGGTATTAGTTTAAACAGACTTTTTATTCTTGTGATTTAGATTAAGATCAGACTACATTTTATGACCAATTTATGCAGAAATTTAAGAAATTCCAAAAGGGTTCACACTCTCTTTCCTCCGCTGTACCTTAGTAGCGTGGTCAAGTGATTCCCAGGACAAAATGCATTCAAGTACTACAATAAAATGAATGTGTATTTGTTTGTGCATACGAAAAAAGAAGCACAAAACTAATGTACATTTTACAGCATGCTAGATTATTGCTCCTATTGCTCGATGCCTTATATAGATACCTAATACCTAGAATGTGCACATTAGGACAAATGTGATGTCACTAAAGCCCTAAGCTTTCCAAAATAGTCAACTGAGCAAAAAGAGCAGCTACCGTATATCACATTTGCATAGGGAACATTTTGCACACAATGCTGCTGTTATGGAGTCAGGAGAGGGTGATCTGTTGCCATTTAAGCAACAACCAGATGATGACAGATGAAGGGAAGTGACTTCATCATGCACTGTGCCAACTATCAAGGTCTTTTTACAAAAAAGGTCTTGTGGCGACATATGGTCAGTTGTGGGTTTAAATAACCTGTAGAGCAAAAATGAATATGTAAATTTGACAGACAAGGATCTTCTTAAGATCACTGCCAAATTTGAATGACAATAATCATAATAAATTTAAAAAATAAAATCGGTATGCTTGTAAAATGAGGCTTCAAAATCTTTAAAAATCAAGTTGTGACCGCTCTCAAATACTGTGGGCATGTCCGCTGAATATGCTGAATTCAGCCCTGCTCAACTGTTAACGGTCAATCAAATACCACTACTGCAGACAACACTTCATAAAAGCACTACAAAAACGATTTTAGCTTACGCGATGTAAGATCACGTTAGGAGGTTCATCCTCAAAACTGAATAGTTACTGTAATCATAAATAAGCAGACAAGCCAACTTACAATCATTGGTGGGGAAATGTGATTGCCAACAGGTCGTCAACTACATCATTGGGCAGTCAGGTTCTTAAATTAGTGGGGGAGGGGCAGCTCATGCCAGATGCCCAAGTGGGTGACTGGGTGCTGTTTTAGTCATGCCCACCCCCTCCCTCCAGAAAAAAATACATAAAAGTAAATCAGGAAAAATAATTGGAAAGAAAAAATGTCTAACGCTATATTCTCAGACCTGCAGAAACCAAATTCTCTGGTCCAGACATGCAAACACCAAAGGCATGAAAAAGGTCACCAAGAAAAAAAAAAACAAAAGGCCCCCGTAGAGACTTTTTTAAATTTTAACATAAATTAATGTAAGACTCTGAAGAGTACAATAAGGCAAAATACATTTATTTACACCGCTCAAGTACATGTTGATGTACAAATTTAAGATAAAAATTTAATTTGCCTAACTTCTTTGTTCTGTCCTCCAACTTGAGCCAGGCCCATCTCCACCTGCACCTGATGCTTGCTTCAAGCTGTGCCACATAAATAGCATCCTCCTCTTTAAGGACTCTCATTCTGGAAAATAATTTATTAAAATCATTGTCTGTTTCACTTAATTTTTCACTATTACCAACTTCAAAGGCTAATCGCAAATGGATCCTCCAGGAAAATATTAAGTACAATATTTTTCTGGTTTGATTGGGCATTTTTTAATTTGAAGTTAGTTAATTCTGTGGTGTGACATAATCCCTAACATCACTCCATTGCTTAATACATTTAACATTAACATCCGAAAACTAATTAGATAATTGTAGGTGCATTTCCTAATTAATACTAGGTGTACTAGCGGATCAGCTCTTGTCGTTGATGTTGCATGTGCTTCGCGGTTCCGTTGGGACCACAACCAGGGCCACGACCCGCAGCACCTCAGCGTGAAAATACAAAAGACCAGTGCAACAAATATGACACTTGCTGATCTGATGAGCAAAAATGTTGCTTAAATGTAAGAGTACCAATAGAGGATGTCCGCTCCAGAGGTGGGTACAGTAGTCTAATATTGTACTCAAGTAAGAGTACTGTTACTTGACAATAATGTGACTCAACGAAAAGTAGTCCTCCAAAAAATTAGTTGAGTAAGAGTAAAAAGTACCCAGTGAAATAATTACAAGTACGGAGTAAATATGTAGTAACCTCTGATTTTTTTTTAACCACAGCATGAACATCATCCATCCATCCATCCATCCATCCATTTTCTGAGCCGCTTCTCCTCACTAGGGTCGCGGGCGTGCTGGAACCTATCCCAGCTATCATCGGGCAGGAGGCGGGGTACACCCTGAACTGGTTGGCAGCCAATCGCAGGGAACATACAAACTAACAACCATTCGCACTCACAGTCACACCTACGGGCAATTTAGAGTTGTCAATTAACCTACCACGCATGTTTTTTGGGATGTGGGATGAAACCAGAGTGCCCGGAGAAAACCCACGCAGGCACGGGGAGAAAATGCAAACTCCACACAGGCGGGGCCAGGGATTGAACCACAGCATGAACATCAATAAAATAAAAATAACAAAATAAAATGTCAAAGTGCAAATTCTGATACTGTGTGTGTGTGTGTGTATGCACAGCCAAAACTACAACATCTGCAATTTACTGCTAGGTGTTTTCTCAAGTTATAAGTGGGCTGAAATAGCCACATTTGGGTAGACAGTGCCAGACAAATACTACAATACATGAAACCTTTGTGTTCGTCTAAATGTAAACACGAGTAGCGCGCCGTTGCTTTCATGGTAACGACGACCTTCCCAACATGATGGCCACTTAGGCACGATGACCAGCCGGGCTGGCTTATCTAGTGTTAATACTTATGCCAGAGAAGCCCAACAGAAGACGTGAGGTCATGTGACTTTGTGTCGTTTGATTGGTGTACTAGACTTAAACGTCACCAGCACTTAAATTGGATTGGAGCAAACAGCACCCAATGCGGAAGTCGAAGTCGTAGTCTCGTGCGCGAAACAGTTGATAAATAAGCAATAATTGATGAATAAAAGTAGAGAACAACATTTAGATCATTGTAACGGAGTAAAAGTACAGTTACTTCTTAACAGCAGAAGCGGAGGAAGTGTTTTCTCTGGTCTCGTCAACTCCTGTGACTTATCCAAAGCAGGTCCCGAGTGCACAGGCGGAACCTCAGGCCGATGTGCTCACATATTAGTCCGCTGCGGAGTAATATTCAGAAATTACATCTGTGTGTAGATGGTGGATGTGTGGAATGGATCTAGCTGCCAGCGTTCAAGGAGTACGAAACAGCCTATGACGACAGTGACAGACAACCCCCCACCCAGGAAAAACTTAGCGGATCTGTACGATTCACGTAAATGGCCTATTTTGAGTTCAAAACGGTGAATTTCGCCAAAAGGCGACTGATTTGCATGTATGCTGGCTTGATGAAACCAAAATATAACTTTTTGGCCTGAATTGCTATGCTACGTCATATTTGGAGAAGAAGAGGCACTGCTCATCACCTGGCTAACACCATCCCTACTGTTAAGCATTGTGGTGGAACCATCATGCTGTGTGGCTGTTTTTCTCCTGCAGGAACTGGGCGACTAGTCCACACAGAGGGTAAGATGACAGCTGCAAAATATAGAGAACTACTTCAAGAGAACTTGCTCCAGAGTGCTCTGGAACTCAGACTAGGGCGTTGATTCTTCTTCCAACATGACAATGACACAAAGCACACAGCCAAGACAACAAGGAGTGGCTTCAGGAGCACCCTGTGGATGTCTTTGAGTGGCCCAGCCAGAGCCCGGACTTGAATTCAATCGAACATCTCTTGAAAGACCTAAAAATGACTGCCCACCGACACTGCCCATCGAACTGGGTGACCTTGAAAGGATCTGCAGAGAGGAATGGGAGAAAAGGCCCCAAAACAGGTGTGCCAAGCTCGTACAGACAAACCCAAGAAGACTTTAGGCTGTGATTGCTGCCAAAGGTGCTTCAACAAAATATTAAGCCGAGGCTGTGAATACTTATGTACCTATTATGTTTAAATGTTTACATTTTCAGTAAATTTGCTCAACTGTCTGAAAATGTTTTTACTTTGTCAATATGGGATATTTTACGCAGACTTTTTTTTTTTTAATAAAAGAAAACTACTCAAATCAGCTTTAGAATAAGTCTGTAAAATAGCAAAATGTGGAAAAAGTCAAGGGGTGTGAATACTTTCTGGTGCCACTGTATGTAACAGTTTACACTTCTTGCTGCTGTCGACCCCACCTGGGGTTCTATCGTAAACTGCCACCACATCATGCATTGGGAGATGAGTGCGCTGACCGCTGAGCTAAAAACCTATGCCAAGGTCTCTCAATATACAATGGGTACGCAAAGAATTCAGACCCCCTTAAATTTTACACTCCTTTATTGCAGCCACTTGCTAAAATCATTTAAGGTCATTAAAAAGAAAAACTGAAATATCAGACAGCCATATGTATTCAGACCCTTTGCTGTGACACTCATATTTAACTTGGGTGCTGTCCATTTCTTCAGATCATCCTTGAGATGGTTCTAGACTTTCATGGCGTCCAGCTGTGTTTGATTATGCTGATTGGACTTGATTAAGAAAGCCACACCCCTGTCTATAAAAGACCTTACAGCTCACAGTGCATGTCAGAGCAAATAAGAATCATGAGGTCAAAGGAACTGCCTGATGAGCTAAGTGCGGCAAGGCACAGATCTGGCCAAGGTTACAAAAATAATTTATGCTGCACTTAAGGTGCCTAAGAGCACAGTGGCCTCCCTAATCCTTACATAGGCTTCATGGCAGAGCCTGCATGGAGTTTGCTAAAAAAAACAACTGAAGGACTCCAAGATGGTGAGAAATAAGATTCTCTGTTCTGATGAGATCAAGATAGAACTTCTAAGCAGTATGTGTGGAGAAAGCCAGGCACTGCTGTCCAATACAGTCCCAACAGTGAAGCATGGTGGTGGCAGCATCATGCTGTGGGGATGTTTTTAAGCTGCAGGGACAGGACTAATGGTTGCAATCGAAGGAAAGATGGATGCAGCCAAGTACAGGGATATTCTGGACGAAACCCTCCAGAGTGCTCAGGACCTCTGACTGGGCCAAAGGTTCAGCTTCCAACAAGACAATGACCCTAAGCACACAGCTAAAATAAAGGAGTGGCTTCATAACAACTCAGTGATTGTTCTTGAATGGCCTAGCCAGAGCCCTGACTTAAACCCAATTGAGCATCTCTGGAGAAACCTGAAAATGGCTGCCCACCAATGTTCACCATCCAAACTGACAGAACTGGAGAACATCTGCAAGGAGAAATGGCAGAGCATCCCAAAATCCAGGTGTGAAAAACTTGTTCCATAATTCCCAAAAAGACTCATGGCTGTATTAGCTCAAAAGGGTGCTTCTACTAAATACTGAGCAAAGAGTCTGAATACTTATGGCTGTGTAATATTTCAGTCTTTCTTTTTTAATAAATCTGCAAAAATCTTAACAATTCAATTTTTTTCTGTCAATATGGGGTGCTGTGTGTACATTAATGAGGGGAAAAAATGAACTTAAATGATTTTAGCAAATGGCTGAAATATAACAAATAGTGAAACATTTAAGGGGGTCTGAATACTTTCCGTACCCACTGTACATCCACAAAGCTATCTTGCTACTGTTACACATGTAGGGCCAATGCCTTCCCACATTAGTACGCAACTTTGGAGTGTCATCAGTGCCATGAATCCTGACTAGGGATGGGAATCGAGAACCGGTGCCAAAGTTAACGATTCCTTGGAATTGTTTGCTGAATTTCCAAACGGTTATCGATTCTAGTAGGGGAGAAGGATGTAATCGCACACCTTATGCAGTTCACACCACTTGTGGACCAGCTAACATTCATCGGAAGGCTTCGCCTGCAAGTGGTATTAATAGGCTATATCATGCTAACCATTCTCAGGGTACCAGATTGCCACCAAAAGCAGCAGTAATTAAATGATAAAACCAACACCAATTTAACGATACACTACTAAAACGATGTCGTTATTAACTCTTAGAAATAGAAATCGCTTAACAGATTTCCAAAGAAAATTGAGGAGAGGTGGGGCATGGGTGACAGAAAAAAACAGAGGGCCTGCCTGTCTAGTGTATTATAGCATTTTCAGTCATTTTGGCAAACTTTACTGTTTTACTCAAACATTGTCGTGGAACACCATACTCACCCACAAGGTGAAGCGTCTGGATTTTTGCAGTAACGGGGATGATTAGCTTATTCTCAGCAGGAATTGGGAACGCCCCATTACGATTGCGGAACTTCCCAAGTATGTGAACCTGTGGCATGTAGTTCCAAATGGCTTCCACCAGTTCAAGGTGGGATGTCTCAACACCCTGAAATACAGTTAAACATAACACCTTTATTTTTAAAATTTAGAACAGTACAACTTTTGTACCCATACAGTCAGGTCCATAAATATTGGGAAGTCAACACAATTCTCATCTGCTTGGCTCTAAAACCACCATAGTGGATTTGAAATGAAACAAACAAGATGTGCTTTAACTGCAGACTTTCAGCTTCAATCAGGTGAACGGTGTAGGAATTACAACAGCTTGTTGTGCAGCTTATATATGCCTCCCACTTTTTAAAATGACAAAAAGTAATGGGACAAATTAACACTCATAAATCAAAATTACACCTTTTAATACTTTGCTGCATATCCTTTGCAGTCAATTACACCCTTAAGTCTGGAACGCAGACATTACCAGACACTCGACTGCATCCCTGGTGATGCTCTACCAGGCCTCTACTGCAACTGTCTTCAGTTCTTGCTTGTTCTTGGGGCATTTTCCTTCGATTTTTGTCCTCAGCAAGTGAAATGCATGCTCATTCGGATTCAGGTCAGGAGATTGAGTTTGGCCATTGCATAACATTACACTTCTTTGCCTTAAAAAACTCTTTAGTTTTGCAGTCACAGAATGCTTTGGGTTACTGTCTATCTGCACTGTGAAGCGTCGTCCAATGAGCTGTGAAGCATTTGGCTGAGTATGAGCAGATATTGCCAGAAACAAATTCATCTTGATGCTTTTTTCAGCAGTCAAATCATCAATAAATACAAGGGACTATCTTTGTTGTCGGCATCAGCGACGCTTATGTGGTGTGTCAGGAAGGTTCCAGGACTGGTGTCACAAAAGATACATTTCGTATCCAAACCACAACCTAGTAATCCCCCTGGAGTCCAACACACTTTCCCAGCCTTCTCTGACATGCCTTCATGCACTCCTGAAAGCAACTCCTTCGGCGTCACAGTCATCTGGATGTTGTCCACGTCTTGAAAACGGGTCCATTGTTGATGCCCTTGATCTTTGGAGAGAGGGAAAAAAAGGAGCCAGGTAGGATAAGTAGGACGGTTGCTCCAGCACGGGAATATTCTTCTTGGCCATGTACTGTCAGATGCTCAGGGCATTGTGAGCATGTGTATTGTCATGATAAAACAGCCACGAGTTGACCTGGGCCAACTTTTCTTGCAAACTGTTTACAAAGCTAACGCGGCATTATCTGTTTGTAAACGTGCTGGTTGATCGTTTGGCCCACATTGAAGGGAAAACGTAGTTTGGGTTTGAAATATAGCGTTTGTGACACCAGTCCTGGGAGTTTTCTGACACTTACACGGTGAGGAACAATTGAAATGCTGTATTTTGGAGGTCATCTTTTTCCATTTGTGGAAACCCCTATGGGTTGGGCTCAAAATGCTGCGTAGGACATGCCAAGACACATGTTCACAATACATCCTCTATGGCTAATAATGACTGGGTGAATGGCCGTAGAATTACAGCCAATTTGCTCTAACCCAAAGACAGACAATGGGAGATGTTTTTCCACTGATTTTAATCAAAACTTATTGACATGAATATGTCCTGCCCTTAAGATTCATTTCGAACTTTAGTAATTATATTTCAAAATTCCAAAAGGAAATTTTACCCGATCAGTTTATGCAAATTAGAGCTTGGCACTGCCTCCAGAAGTAGGGGTCAGTCACAGTCATACACTGTATACTGACCAGAAGACTGGGACATGCTTGTAGTGCCTTCCACGACACCGGGTATACTGAACGCCTCATAACCTCGGACTCGTCTCCTCTCGAGGTATCGGGGGTGGAGGCCATATAGCTGCTCCAAGTCAGGCATCTTTTTCAAAAGGAGCAAGAAGCTGCTATCTGTAAAACCTGAAGCAGAAAACACAATAAAATTAATCTAAATCTTTTCTCAAGCTGCTTGTCTGTTTAGTAATACCTACTGAATTTTACAAGAGGACAACTAACAAAGGATTCTGGATGAACAGTTTGAAATATCAGGCCCATTAAAGTTTCATTTGTTGGAAATTTTTTTGGTTTAATGAGTTCATGTCCGGCGGCACGGTGAAGACTGGTTAGCACATCCGCCTCACAGTTCTGAGGACCAGGGTTCAAATCCCAGTTGCACACTGATTGAGGAGTATCTGTAACATTTGCACAACCAACATTGTCCCAGATGATCGCACTACTCGTCACTTTAAACCGCATACACTCCTTGAAGTCTCAGCGCCCTTTGCACAATGGTCATTGCACCGGACTATTGCAATATTAGTCGTTCGAACTGCTCTAAGTGCTAGAGGACTCTGCATCTTTTTGCACAATTGTTTTTTGTCAATGTCTTTATGTCCCCAAAGTGTTCTGTAAATTGACTGTCTGTTGTACTAGAGCGGCTCCAACTACCGGAGACAAATTCCTTGTGTGTTTTGGACATACTTGGCAAATAAAGATTATTCTGATTCTGATTCAGATTTAGCGGAAACATTAATTAATGAATATTGGGTTAGTGCCACACACATTGCCTTTTAGTTCATAGGTCTATTGACAATGGTTATAAAAAAAACTCGAGTCAAATGTAATGTAAAAAAAAAAAACTCGAGTCAAATGTTCATTTTAGTCCATGCTGCGGGTTGCTAAGAAAATGGATGTTCATAATTTGGATACTCTTTATTTAAACCATGCAAACCTTTTTGACCCAGCCCCATAAAAGAATCGGAATCGAGAATAGTTTGGAATCGGAATCGAACAAAGGAATCGGAACCAGAATCGCTCAAATTCAAACGATGCCCAACCCTAGTTATTAATAAACAATGTTTTTTTGGTTCATTTTGTAATTTGATTATTGCTCAACATTTTAGGGATGTTTTGTTTTGTGCACAATTGCAGAAAGCACAAGGCTACAGCTAAGAAAGGCCAGGGAAGGTTGGCTTTGTTGAGTTTGAGTGAAAACTCTGCAAGAAAATGTAACACTTCTTTTGATTTGTTACCTACCAGATTTCTTGTTGAAGTAAGCAATTATATTTTTATTGAAATTTCCTTTAAGTTATTATGAAGTGTTTGACACTACAGTTTACATTAATTTATTGGTAGTAATTTAAGTTGGCGATTGTAATTTTTTATTGAATTTATGTTATTCAGTGTTTGTTTAAACTCAACATTAATTTCTAACCATCCATTTTCTGAACCGATTCTCCTCACTAGGGTCGTGGCGTGCTGGAGCCTATCCCAGCTATCATCGGGCAGGAGGCGGGGTACACCCTGCCAGCCAATCGCAGGGCACATTCAATTGTTGAAATTTTGTACAACTTTATGAAAAAAGAAAAACTGAAATATCACACAGCCATAAGTATTCAGATCCTTTCCTCAGTATATCGTAGAAGCACCCTTTTGAGATAATACAGCGATGAGTCTCCTTGCAGATCCTCTCCAGTTCTGTCAGGTTGGATGGTGAACGTCGGTGGACAGCCATTTTCAGGTCTTTCCAGAGATGCTCAATTGGGTTTAAGTCGGGACTCTGGCTGGGCTATTCAAGAACAGTCACGGAGTTGTTCTTAAGCCACTCCTTCGTTATTTTACCTGTGTGCTTAGGGTCATTGTCTTGTTGGAAGGTGAACCTTCGGCCCAGTCCGAGGTCCTGAGCACTCTGGAAAAGTTTTTTTGTCGAGGATATCCATGTACTTGGCCGCATTCATCTTTCCTTCGATTGTGCACCAGATGTTTTTATTTATAACCTTGGCCAGATTTGTGCCTTGCCACAATTCTGTCTCTGAGCTCTTCAGTTCCTTTGACCTCATGATTCTCATTTGCTCTGACATGCACTGTGAGGTATAAGGTCTTATATAGACAGGTGTGTGGGTTTCCTAATCAATTCCAAGCAGTATAATCAAACACAGCTGGACTCCAATGAAGGTGAAGAACCATCTCAAGGATGATTAGAAGTTAAAAAAAGTTAAATATGAGTGTCACAGCAAATGGTCTGAATACTTATGGCTGTGATATTTCAGTTTTTCTTTTTCAATCAACTTTTTTTAATGAACGGATTTTAGCAAATGGCTTCAATATAACATCCGTGCCATCCATTTTCTGAGCCGCTTGTCCTCACTAGGGTCACGGGCGTGCTGGAGCCTATCGCTGGACTACAATGAAGGTGTAGAACCATGTTAAGAATTATCAGAAGAAAAGGACAGCACCCGAGTTAAATGTATGAGTGTTATAGCAGAGGGTCTGAATACTTATGGCGGTGTGATATTTCAGTTTGATTTTTTCAATCAACTTTTTCAATTCACTTAAATGATTTCAGCAAATGGGGGCAATATAACAAAGAGTGAAAAATTAAAGGGGGTCTGAATAGTTTCCGTACCCACTGTATCTCAGTTCAAGGAGGAGTTCAAGGTTTTTCTTTTTACTCAATCTGCACCCCTCCTTGAGCTGTCACCTTATCGTGGTGGAGGGGTTTGTGTGTCCCAATGATCCTAGGAGCTAAGTTGTCTGGGGGTTTAAGCCCCTGGCAAACAGGTCCTAGGTGAGGCACCAGACAAAGCACAGCTCCAAATACCCCTATGATGAAAACAGAGGAAAACGTTTTCCCTCGCCCGGACGCGGGTCACCGGGGTCCCACTTTGGAGCCAGGCCTGGAGGTGGGGCTCGAAGGCAAGCGCCTGGTGGGTAGGCCTGCACCCATGGGGTGTCTGAAAGGGTAACATAGGTCTCCCTTCCCATGGGCTCACCACCTGTGGGAGGGGCCATCGGGGTCGGTGCAATGTGAGCTGGGCGGTGGCCGAAGGCAGGGAACTTGGCAAGCCGATCCCCGGCTACAGAAGCTGGCTATAGGGACGTGGAATGTCACCTCTCTGGAAGGGAAGGAGCCCGAGCAGGTGTGTGAGTTTGAGAAGTTCCGACTAGATATAGTCGGGCTCACCTCCACACACGGCTTGGGCTCTGGTACCAGTCCCCGTAAGAGGGGTTGGACTCTCTTCCAATCTGGAGTTGCCCATGGTGAGAGGTGGCAAGCAGGTGTGGGTACACTTATTGCCCCCCGGCTCGGCGCATGTACATTGGGGTTCACCCCGGTGGACGAGATGGTAGCCTCCCTCCACCTTCGGGTGGGGATACGGGTCTTGACTGTTTTTTGTGCTGATGCACCAAACAGCAGTTCAGAGTACCCACGCTTTTTGGAGTCCTTAGAGGGGGTGCTGGTGCCCCCCTGTCAGAACCCAAGCGGTTTTCTGTTATTGTACTTCTGTGCTCATCACAGATTATCCATAACGAACACCATGCTCAAGCAGAAGGGTCTCCACATGTGCACCTGGCACCAGGACACCATTGGTCGCAGTTTGATGATCGACTTTGTGGTCATGTCATCGGACTTGCGGCCACATGTCTTGGACACTCTGGTGAAGAGAGGGGCGGACTTGTCAACTGATCACCACCTGGTGGTGAGTTGGCTCCAATGGTGGGGGAAGATGCAGGTCCGACCTGGCAGGCCCAAACGTATTGTGAGGGTCTACGGGGAACGTCTGGCAGAATCCCCTGTCAAAAGGAGTTTCAACTCCCACATCCAGCAGAACTTCACCCACATCCCGGGGGTGGTGGGGGACATTGAGTCCCGAGTGGACCATGTTCCGCGCCTCCATTGCTGAGGCGGCCAACCAGAGCTGTGGCCGTAAGGTGGTCGGTGCCTGACGTGGCGGCAATTCCCGAACCCGTTGGTGGACACCAGCGGTGAGGGATGCCGTCAAGCTGAAGGAGGAGTCCTATCGGGTCTTTTTGGCTTGTGGGACTCTTGAGGCAGCTGATGGCCAAGCGGAATGCAGCTTTGGTGGTCGCTGAGGCAAAAACTCAGGCATGGGAGGAGTTCGGTGAGGCCGTAGAGAAAGGACTTCGAGAAAATTCTGGTCCACCATCCGGCATCTCAGGAGGGGGAAGCAGTGCACCATCAACACTGTGTATAGTGGGGATGGGGCACTGCTGACGGGACGTTGTGAGTCGGTGGGGAGAATACTTCAAAGACTTCCTCAATTCGAACAACACGCCTTCCTGGCCGTGGAACAGTGGACCAGCTCTACACCCACAGCAAGGTCCTCGAGGGTGCATGGGAGTTCGCCCAACCAGTCTACATGTGTTTTGGGGAATTGGAGAAGGCGTTCAACCGTGTCCCTCAGGGAGTCCTGTGGGGGTGCTTCGGGAGTATGGGGTACCAAACCCCCTGATACGGGCTTTTCGGTCCCTGTATGCCCAGTGTCACAGTTGTGGTCCGCATTGCCGGCAGTAAGACCGACTCGTTTCCGGTGAGGGTTGGACTCCGCCAAGGTTGCCCTTTGTCACCGATTCTGTTCATAATTTTTAAGGAAATAAGTCATAGGCGCAGGCGAGGCGTAGAGGGGGTCCGGTTTGGTGTCCTCAGTATCGCATCTCTTCTTTTTGCAGATGATGTGGTTCTGTTGGCTTCATCAAGCCGTGATCTCCAACTCTCACTGGAGCGGTTCGCAGCAGTGTGTGAAGCGGCTGGGGTGAAAATCAGCACCTCCAAATCTGAGACCATGATCCTCAGTCTGAAAAAGGTGGCGTGCCCTCTCCAGGTCGGGGATGAGATCCTGCCCCAAGTGGAGGAGTTCAAATATCTTGTGGTCTTGTTCATGAGTGAGGACGGATGAAATTGAACGGGAGCTCGACAGGGAGATGCACCATCTCCAGTGATGCAGACTTTGTATCGGCCCGTTGTGGTGAAGAAGGAGCAAAACCGCAAGGTGAAGGTCTCAATTTACCGGTCGATCTACGTTCCTACCCTCACCTCTGGTCACAAGCTGTGGGTCGTGACTGAAAGAACAAGATCCCGGATACAAGCGGCCGTAATAAGCCACTCTCTCTCCCTTAGAGATCGGGTGAGAAGCTTGGTCGTCCACGAGTGGCTCAGAGTAGAGCCACTGCTCCTCCACATTGAGAGGAACCAGATGAGGTGGATCAGGCATCTGATTAGGATGCCTTATGGATGCCTCCCTGGTGAGATGTTCCAGGTATGTCCCACCGGGAGGAGACCCCAGGGACGACCCAGGACACGCTGGAGAGACTCTGTCTCCCGGCTGACCCGAGAATGCCTCGGGATCCCCGCTGAAGAGCTGGATGAAGTGGCGAGGGAGAGGGAAGTCTGGACTTCCCTGCTAATGCTACTGCCCCCACGACCCAACCTTGGATAAACGGAAGAAATTGATGGATGAATAAATCTGCAAAAATTTCAAGAATTACGTTTTTTTACTGTCAATATGAGGTGCTGTGTGTACATTGATAAAAAAATTAACTTTAATGAGTTTAGCAAATGGCTGCAATATAACAAAGAGTGAACAATTTAACGGGGTCTAAATACTTTCCGTACCCACTGTACTTCTTCCTCAGCCACCCACTGGATAATAGAAATAATAGAAATCAAATGATGAATCTTTGTTGTCAATAGCTGTTAAAAAATCTCAACAGTCAGTTTTACCATTCCAATGAACATCCCTTTTATGACTTCGCTTGGAGGGGCTTACCTGAGGGCATATATTCCCACCAGTGACCAGCACAAAGATCCACTACTTTGATCACTCGTAAGTAGAGGGTGACAGCTTCTCTGAGCTTTCTGGACAGACACTCCATGCATATGATGTCCTTCATTGGAAGGTACCTAGAAAATAAGGCATGTCTTTCAAATTCATGGCAATGCTTGAGAAGGGTCCCAATTACAAACACTGCATAACCAAACCTAAAACGGCTGATCATTAGGCTCATCAGCCATCATTAATGATTTTCACTAAGTTTCATTTGTTAAATGCTACAAGCTCGTCTACACCTCCATTTTTCTGTTGTTTCTAAAGGTTGCAGGCTTCTGTAAGAGGATTAGTAAATAGGATTCTTTGGTGTTTGACATTTCAAGCCTGTTTTTTTTAATATAATGTGCACGGTAGCCGACTGGTTCGAGCATCTGCCTCACAGTTCTGAGGACCGGGGTTCAATCCATGGCCCCGCCTGTGTGGAGTTTGCATGTTCTCCCCGTGCCTGCGTGGGTTTTCTCCGGGCACTCCGGTTTCCACCCACATCCCAAAATCATGCATGGTAGGTTAATTGAAGTCTCTAAATTGCCCCTAGGTGTGAAAGTGAGTGCGAATGGTTGTTTGTTTATGTGCGCCCTGCGATTGGCTAGCAATCAGTTCAGGGTGTACCCCGCCTCCTGCCCGATGATGGCTGGGATAGGCTCCATCGCTCCCCTTGTGGGGATAAGCGGCTCAGAAAATGGATGGCTGGATGGAATGTGCGTACATTGTTAGGATTGATCTAGTACAGGAGCATCTTGACTTGTCAGGCACATTTGTCAATTATCTCAAGAAAAAAGTAAGTGAAAATGTCTGCAGCCGTATCTCTTATTTGCGCCACTATATTAGATATGTTTTTTTCAGGGCCGATACCCATTATTAGTGGTCAAGGAGGGAAATAACCGATAATTAGAGGCGATATACAATCCCCTCCAAAAGTATTGAAACAGCAAGGTAAATTCCTTTGTTTTTGTTGTATACTGAAGACATTTGGGTTTCAAATCAAAAGATGCATATGAGCCAAAAGTTCCGAATTCCATCTTTCATTTCATAGTATTTACATTGAGATGTGTTAAACCATACATGTCAAACTCGGGCCCGGGGGCCAAATTTGGCCCACGATGTAATTATATTTGGCCCACAAGACCATATCAAATGTGTATTAGAGCTGGCCGGCCAGTATATAGCACATGCGCCACTAATATTGCAAATCCCAGAATACTTTGCTAGTGTGTTGGCCCATCAGTCTAGATGAGCGAGAGCCCCTTCCCTTTCTGTTGCAGATGTTAGCAACTATGCTACCAGTCTCCTCGAGCAAATTTACACTTCCACTTCCCAAAAATAGGCCAAACGGAAGATGGAAAACGGTTAACTTCCAAGACAGGTGGGAGGCAGATTGTTTGTTCACTAAAGTAAAGTGTTTGTCGTGTGCGGAGCAACGTGGCTGTAACAAAGAATATAACATATTTGAAATTTTTTTTAATGGCCTATTTCGGCAGGGACTGTTAATAGTTTGAAGTTAGGATTTTTATTGAAGAATATTCTTATTTTTTGGGGTTGCTTTGTTGTTGGCCTTTGAAAAAAGATCCATCCATCCATTTTCTGAGCCGCTTATCATCACAGGGGTTGCAGGAGTGCGCTCAAGCCTATCCCAGCTATCATCGGGCAGGAGGCGGGGTACACCCTGAACTGGTTGCCAGCAAATCGCAGTGCACACATAAACAAGCAACCATACACACTCACATTCACACCTGGGGGAAATTTAGAGACTTCAATTAACCTACCATGCATGTTTTTTGGGATGTGGGAGGAAACCGGAGTGCCCGGAGAAAACCCACGCAGGTACAGGGAGAACATGCAAACTACACACAGGCGGGGCCAGGGATTGAACCCCTGTCCTCAGACTGTGAGGTAGCACGCTCTAACCAGTCGTCCACCATGCCACCCTTTAAAAAATATTTACATAAAAAAGAAAGGTAGTTGGAGATAGATAAAAGAAGACAGAAGAATTCATGTTATCTATTTAAATACAAAACAACAACCAAATACCACTGATGTCTTTTATCGCAAATTTCATTTCTCGTGTTTATAATATTAAAGTTTGTTTATTTCAGAATCAGTGCTTAAGCAAAATATAGTTTGTTGTCATATGATAAACTTTAACACTACATTTCTGGAGAGAAGGGAAATATGCACATCGCAGTGATTTTTCATTAAATATTGAGTTTTGCCCGCGACGTCCCAATTTTTTATTTTGGCCCACCGTGAATTTGAGTTTGAATTTGACTCCCCTGTGTTAAACAACTCAGGACAGAGCACCTTTTGTTTGTACCCACCCACTTTTCAAGTGAGCAAAAGTATTGGAACAGCCGTAAGTCAATTAAGTTAAAGTGAATAACATTGAATATTTGGTGACATAACCCTTACTTGCAATAACTGCATCAAGCCTGCGACCCATTGACTTCACCATACTGTTGCATTTGAAATGCTTTTCCAGGCCTTTACTGCAGCCTCTTTCAGTTCTTGTTTGTTTCTGGGGGTTTCTCCCTTCAGTCTCCTCATCAGGAGGTAAAATGCGTGCTCTATTGGGTTAAGTTCTGGTGATTGGCTTGGCCAGTCGAAGACCTACCACTTTTTCCCCTGACGAAGTCCTTCGTTGTGCTTGCAGCGTACTTTGAGTCATTGTCTTGTTGCATGATGAAGCTTCTCCCAATTAGTTTGGATGCGTTTTTCTTTAAATTACCAGACAAAATGGTTTACCAACCTCCAACAGGGCAGGGGTGAAGGTATCACAATCCACTCTTCAAAGAAGACTTCGAGAGAAGAAATATAGAGGCCGTATCACAAGATGCAAACCACTCATCAGCAAAAAGAATCGGAAGGCCAAATTATATTTTGCAAAGTACAGAGATGAGCGACATACGTCTTGGAACCAAGTTTGATGGACTGATGAGTCCAAGATTAACCTCTAACAAAGTGATGTAAAGGCCAATGTATGGAGAAAGAAAGGATCTGCTTATGATCCAAAACACAGAAGCTCATCTGTGAAGCATGGTGTTGGAAATGTCATGACTTGGGTTTGCATGGCTACTGCTGGAACGGGTTCACTAGTCTTTATTGATGATGTAACTCATGATGGTAGCAGCAGAATGAATTCTACAACACCATTTTGTCTGGCAATTTGCAGAAAAATCATCCAAACGAATCGGGACAAGCTTCAACATGCAACAAGACAATGACCCAAAACACACTGCCAACACAACAAAGGACTTCATCAGGGGGGAAAAGTGGAAGGTCTTCGACTGGCCAAGTCAATCACCGGACCGTAACCCAACAGAGCAGGCATTTTATCTCCTGGGGAGGAGACTGAAGGGAGAAACTCCCAGAAAAAAAACATTTACAGAAAGAGGCTGCAGAAAAAGGCCTAGAAAAGCATTTCAAATGAAGAATGCAACAGTTTGGTCAATGGGTCGCAGGCTCGATGCACTTTTAGTAAGTAAGGGTTATGCCACCAAATATTAAATATTATTCACTTTAAGTTAATTTAATTATTTCTGTTCCAATACTTTTGCTCACTTGAAAAGTGAGGTGGGTTTAAACAAAAAGGGGCTCTCCCCTGAGTTGTTTAACACACCTAGATGTAAATACCATAAAATGAAAGCTGGAATTCAGAACTTTTGTCTCATATTCATCTTTTGACCTGAAACCCAAATGTCTTCAGTAGACAACAAAAACAAAGGAATTAACCGTTGCCGTTCAAATACCTTTGGAGGGGACTGTATTTATTTGCAGTAAAATGGAAAATCTTGTTGCCAAAATTTTGGATAATACAAACTCCGACACTTTAGTTGCGCGGATTAAAGCAACATTTGAAGAGAATTGTGCAAATTATGACACAAGCATGAAAGTTGGTACAATTGCTCTCCAGAGACTTTCTGTCCGTGGGACCACTTGAAAATCCAAGATGGCAGCCATTTTTTTCGAGATGGCTGCCAAATGACCCTCCAAAATCCCATTTTCTATATTATTGTGTGTACTTTTTCTAATATGATTTACATTGGTGACCAAAGCTACTTAGTTAACGTTTTTTTCTTATCTTAAATGATAGAGATTTGATTTAAAATTCTAAGAAAAAATGTAGGGAACGTCCAGGCTCAGCAGCATGTCTTAAAAAGTTAAATGAAAACTTAAACAAATAAACAGTTCCATAAAGTTTTCCACAGTAAATAAAGTTTTCCAAAATTTCAATATAACTGAAATCTTTCTGTTTGAAGTTCAAACAAAAACAAAAAGTGCAGGGAGTTGCCAGGGTCAGCAGAATCTCTTACAAAGATAACTGAATTTGAAGTAAATAGTTCCCTGTAATTTGCCCATTTTAAATTGATCCCTTATTGGCTGTCTGATTTGTAGAAAAGGCTGATGCAGATATGCGTAAAAAAAACGAATATCGGCGGCAATAATCAGCCAGGTCGATAATCGGTCTATCCCTGCCCTTTATAATGCAGCAGTCAGGAATATACAAAATACGACAATAACTGTACAGTGTAAGTGACCAGGAAGCCTACCTGAATATATGACAGAGAACTTCATGGGACAGTTCATTGATGTAGTCCTTCGGCTCAATGGGCCTCAAAGGAATGCCCCCTCCACTGCTGCTGGCCCCCAAAGTTTGGAGTTTAGAGGCCTTTCTCCTTGGACCCATTGCTTCAGTGTTACTGGTAAGTCTCAAAGGCATCAAATTTCCTCCCTTCCACAGCCTGGAGATTATTTTTCAGGCATCACTCCAAGTTCTAATTACCAAATCACAGAACAATAAAACGTGACACAGAGACAAAAGTACACTTGTTTTTTCCCTATTAAATAACATTTCAAAAAGTTATTAATTACGGTAAAACAGTTTCACAAAATGCACAACAAGAGTGGCCCTGTTACAACGCATGGATTGATACTGACGCGAGTTATAAATGCTAAAGAGAGATCGACTGCACATTTCCAGTTCCTAGGTGTAACGCCTGGTGTCCAATATTTACATCCATACAGTGTATATTGTTTTTGTTGCCACAAGGATTAACACGGAAGCATTTACAGTTCAATTGGCAATGTTCTCTTTGCAAAGGCCCTTTCAAGGAAAAAATATTAACACTGGTGAGGGATTAAAATCATAAAAAGAAGAACCTCTAAAAACATATACAGTACGTTTCTTCACCTTTATTTATCCGGGTAAGGAGAATGAGAACAGATTGTCATTAGCAATTTGGTGAACTCATTCAATACAGTAATACTGTATTGTACATCTTATGTTGGCAATTCACACAAGAGTTCCCTGTCCAGCAGAGTTTCATGTTATCGTGTTCATATTCCAATAATTTGTTTAACTGATGGTTAAAAAAAATACTAATCATAAAATATTCATTATTATATGGGTGGGGAAAAAACATTCCTTCGTATTTTCCTGATCAAAAATAAATACCAAAGCAATATTTAGTTAGTTAGAAACTACTGTTGAGTTGAAGATTCTCTCATTGTTGTTTACATCTTCATTTTGTCTGCACACATGATTCTGCTAATTTGTCCGTCTTTTCATTATCTTCACAATACTTTTAGGGCGTATTTCAAGTCATGGAATGGGGTTGGCTCCCTTTGTTGAGTTCAAATATCACCAAGTCACAGCAACAACACATTTTATATGGAGCTGGTTTAAAACTGTGCTTCTTTTACGTTGCTACATTGTTGTAATAATGTCTAAATAGTCTCAGGAATAAGTTCTGCGATCTGTCTCAAATCGACATAAACGTATAGTTTCTGCAAATATATGTAAACAGCACACAATAGCAGCTTGACGGAGGTGTGGAGCCGTTTCGCCAATGTTTTACGGATGACGGATGAAGTGGGATACCGAAACCAAACGTAAACACATGTTCAAGCATAGCTGAGGTGTGCCTCAAACATCAAGTCTTGCTAGCTGAACCGACAAAGGACACTACATTAGACGCACACAGCATTTAAAGATCCAGTTATAACGCGGGGAACAAAAGTAAACGGAGAATGTCCCTGTTTTCAATAACTGTCAGGGTAATTCAAGTTATCTGTCTATCAAAATCAACCTTGGTCTTTGTCAAAGCTAGCTTACGAGTTAGCATACCCACAGCTCAAATTGTACACACAAGCAAAAGCAGCTTGGCTCACCGGTGTCACGTTTGCATTATTTGGATGACATACCTGTTTTATTGCTATCCATCGCACGATTGTATTGCTGTTCAGTCATCGCGTGAGCATATCAGAGATGATCGTATCACTGGCTGATCGAGAGCAAGCCCAACTTAACTTCCCATGCGA
Source organism: Phycodurus eques (assembly GCF_024500275.1). Taxonomy (NCBI): domain Eukaryota; kingdom Metazoa; phylum Chordata; class Actinopteri; order Syngnathiformes; family Syngnathidae; genus Phycodurus; species Phycodurus eques. The sequence goes on from NC_084533.1 coordinate 4,449,401, forward strand.
CTGTGGAGTGGACGGTTGTCATTTCCTGGATCTGGATCACTTGGGACCCATCACGCCCCTCCCCCCTTGTACGTAATTACATACTATACAGCGCTAAAGGGTCATTTTCATATAATTTGATCAATCAAGGTAAATACATGGCCCACTGAAATTCCTTTTGAAAATCTATACATTTTACTGATACGGGTATTTGAATTATTGGTAGTTGCTATCATTAAAAAGGTAAGGAAAAACATGTTCTTAAAGTAATATTTTGACACTTGTAATGCCAAAATGTCTTTGTCGTTATGTGTCCCAAATGAAATTTCATGATTTTGCAACATATTTTCTGAAGATCCTAATTACATTTTTAATATACGATTTTTCTCCGACTGCTTTTCCATGTAAACTAACACAAAAGCATTGTAGTGTCTTCAGAGTTCCTTTTTTTACGGGGGTTCTTTTACAAATGGTTCTTCTATGTCAGTCAAGCTGTCATTACCATAAATTCCACTGACGCCAAGGCTTATATTGTAAGGTTTATTTATATTGTCTACCCTTTTAACATAACATCAACGAGTCACAACAGTGCAAAAGAAAATATGAGAGAATGAAACAAACAAACTAAAAGGTAAGTTGTAGCTTAAACTGGTCTTGGTTTAAGCAACATTGAAGTTCATACATAGATTTATCCATGCAAACATACATCCATATATATGCCCACTGATATTATTATATACTGTACATACAAGTGCACTTATTTAGACTTGCATATGTAGTACATATACTTGCATGTATAAACCAGCACACATCCATAGACATAAACACATGGTTATATCCATAATTTTGCAATCATTATACTGACAATGAAAGGACTTATACCACTGCTTTATAGTTATTTATAACCTTGCGTTTATACATCCAGTACTTTTGAAAATGTTTGAGTTACACAGTTTCAATTGACAATCAAAATTGTTCCACAGATTAATTCCTTGAACTGAGATAGTGGGTACGGAAAGTATTCAGACCCCCTTTAACTTTTCACTCTTTGTTATATTGCAGGCGGTTAGAGCGTCTGCCTCACAGTTCTGAGGACCGGGGTTCAATCTCCGGCCCCGCCTGTGTTTACCTGTTCTCCCCCGTGCCTGTGTGGGTTTTCTCTGGGCACTCTGGTTTCCTCCCACATCCCAAAAACATGCATGGTAGCTTAATTGACGACTCTAAAAATTGTCCGGAGGTGTGAATGTGAGTGCGAATGGTTGTTTGTTTGTATGTGCCCTGCTACTGTACCCCGCCTCCTGCCTGATGATAGCTGCGATAGGCTCCAGCACGCCCGCGACCCTAGTGAGGACAAGCGGCTCAGAAAATGGATGGCATGAATGTTATATTGCAGCAATTTGCTAAAATCCGTTCATTTAAAAAAGTTGATTGAAAAAGAAAAACTGAATTATCACAGCCATAAGTATTCAGACCATTTGCTGTGACACTCATATTTAACTTTTTTTAACTTCTAATCATCCTTGAGATGGTTCTTCACCTTCACTGGAGTCCAGCTGTGTTTGATTATACTGATTGGAATTGATTTGGAAAGCCACACACCTGTCTATATAAGACCTTATACCTCACAGTGCATGTCAGAGCAAATGAGAATCATGAGGTCAAAAGAACTGTCTGAAGAGTTGTGGCAAGGCACAGATCTGGCCAAGGTTAGAAAAACATTTTGGCTGCACTTAAGGTTCATAAGAGCACAGTGGACTCCATAATTCTTAAATGGAAGACGTTTGGGACGACCAGAACCCTTCCTAGAGCTGGCCGTCCGGCCAAACTGAGCAATCAGGGGAGAAGAGCCTTAGTGAGAGAGGTAAAGAAGAACCCAAAGATCACTGTGGCTGAGCTCCAGAGATGCAGTCAGGAGATGGGAGAAAGTTCTAGAAAGTCAACCATCACTGCAGCTCTCCACCAGTCGGGGCTTTATGGCAGAGTGGCCCGACGGAAGCCTCCCCGCAGTGCAAGACATATGAAAGCCCGCATGGAGCTTGCTAAAAAACACCTGGAGGACTCCAAGATGGTGAGAAATAAGATTATGTGGTCTGATGAGACCAAGATAGAACTTTTTGGCCTTAATTCTAAGCGGTATGTGTGGAGAAAACCACGCACTGCTCATCACATGGCCAATACATTCCCAACAGTGAAACTTGGTGGTGGCAGCATCATGGTGTGGTGGTGTTTTTCAGCTGCAGGGACAGTGCGACTGGTTGCAATCGAAGGAAAGATGAATGCGGCCAAGTACAGGGATACAGGACAAAAAACCTCTCCATAGGGCTCAGGACCTCAGACTGGGCTGAAGGTCCACCTTCCAACAACACAATGACCCTAACTAAGCACACAGCTAAAATAACGGTGTGGCTTCAGAACAACTCCGTGACTGTTCTTGAATGGCCCAGCCATAGCCCTGACTTAGACCCAATTGAGCATCTCTGGAGAGACGTGAAGATGGCTGTACACCAACGTTCACCATCCAACCTGACAAAACTGGAGAGGATCCCCAAATCCAGGTGTGAAAAACTTGTTGCATCATTCCCAGAAAGATTCATGGTTGTATTAGCTCAAAAGGGTGCTTCTACTAAATACTGAGCACAGGGTCTGAATACTTATGTCTGTGTGATATTTCAGTTTTTCTTTCTTAACAAATCTGAAAAAATATCAACAATTCCGTTTTTCTGTCAATATGGGCTGCTGTGTGTACATTAATGAGGAAAAAATGAACTTAAATTATTTTAGCAAAGAGCTGCAATATAACAAAGAGTGAAAAATTTAAGGTGGTCTGAATACCTTCCGTACCCACTGTACATCTGTTTCACATTTATTTATTTATTTAGTTTTCATAAACATAGATGTTCCTCTCATCATAATGACTGACTCTGCATTTGAAGAGCCTCTGAAGTCTGAATACAGTTGGGAAGCATCTTATTATTTACTTAAACTGAATGAACCAGGTCATAGAATTTAAGAATATCTGATTTTATGAATCAATTATTGGTTGATTTTGTTGCAATACACCAGAGGGATCTGTAATGCAGCCCTATGGGTGGCACAAGTCAGTGCAAACTGTAGGCCGGTCCCAAGCCCGGATAAATGCAGAGGGTTGCGTCAGGAAGGGCATCCGGCTTAAAACCTTGCCAAACAAATATGAGCGTTCATCCAAAGAATTCCATACCGGATCGGTCGTGGCCCGGGTTAACAACGTCCGCCACCGGCGCCGTCAACCTGCGGGGCGCCGTTGGAAATTCAGCTACTGTGGGTCGAAGTCAAAGAAGAAGAGGAGGTGGAAAGCGGGTTCTTCGGCAGAAAGAGAAGAGGAAAACACAGAGCCTAGAACTGAATGTGGGGACTTTGAATGTTGGGACTATGACAGGAAAATCTCGGGAGTTGGTTGACATGATGATGAGGAGAAAGGTTGATATATTGTGTGTCCAGGAGACCAGGTGGAAAGGCAGTAAGGCTAGAAGTTTAGGGGCAGGGTTTAAATTATTTTACCATGGTGTCGATGGGAAGAGAAATGGAGTCGGGGTTATTTTAAAAGAAGAGTTGGCTAAGAATGTCTTGGAGGTGAAAAGAGTATCAGATCGAGTGATGAGGCTGAAATTTGTAATTGAGGGTGTTATGTGTAATGTGATTAGTGGCTATGCCCCACAGGTAGGATGTGACCTAGAGGTGAAAGAGAAATTCTGGAAGGAGCTAGATGATGTAGTTCTTAGCATCCCAGTCAGAGAGAGAGTCGTAATTGGTGCAGATTGTAATGGACATGTTGGTGAAGGTAATAGGGGTGATGAAGAAGTGATGGGTAAATACGGCATCCAGGAAAGGAACTTGGAGGGACAGATGGTGGTAGACTTTGCAACAAGGATGCAAATGGCTGTAGTGAACACTTTTTTCCAGAAGAGGCACGAACATAGGGTGACCTATAAGAGCGGAGGTAGAAGCACACAGGTGGATTACATCTTGTGCAGACGATGTAATCTGAAAGAGGTTACCAACTGTAAGGTAGTGGTAGGGGAGAGTGTGGCTAGACAGCATAGGATGGTGGTGTGTAAGATGACTCTGGTGGTGGGGAGGAAAATTAGGAAGACAAAGGCAGAGAAGAGAACCATGTGGTGGAAGCTGAGACAGGACGAGTGTTGTGCAGCTTTTCGGGAAGAGGTGATACAGGCTCTCGGTGGACGGCAGGAGCTTCCAGAAGACTGGACCACTGCAGCCAAGGTGATCAGAGAAGCAGGCAGGAGAGTACTTGGTGTATCTTCTGGCAGGAAAGGAGAGAAGGAGACTTGGTGGTGGAACCTCACAGTACAGGAAATCATACAAGGAAAGAGGTTAGCTAAGAAGAAGTGGGACACTGAGAGGACCGAGGAGAGGCGAAAGGAATACATTGAGATGCGACACAGGGCAAAGGTAGAGGTGGCAAAGGCAAAACAAGAGGCATATGATGACATGTATGGCAGGTTGGACACTAAAGAAGGAGAAAAGGATCTATACAGGCTGGCCAGACAGAGGGACAGAGATGGGAAGGATGTGCAGCAGGTTAGGGTGATTAAGGATAGAGATGGAAATATGTTGACTGGTGCCAGCAGTGTGCTTGCTAGATGGAAAGAATACTTCGAGGAGTTGATGAATGAGGAAAATGATAGAGAAGGGAGAGTAGAAGAGTTAAGTGTGGTGGACCAAGAAGTGGCAATGATTAGTAAGGGGGAAGTTAGAAAGGCATTAAAGAGGATGAAAAATGGAAAGGCAGTTGGTCCTGATGACATTCCTGTGGAGGTATGGAAGCATCTAGGAGAGGTGGCTGTGAAGTTTTTGACCAGCTTGTTCAATAGAATTCTAGTGCGTGAGAAGATGCCTGAGGAATGGAGGAAAAGTGTACTGGTGCCCATTTTTAAGAACAAAGGTGATGTGCAGAGCTGTGGCAACTATAGAGGAATAAAGTTGATGAGCCACACAATGAAGTTATGGGAAAGAGTAGTGGAGGATAGACTCAGGACAGAAGTGAGTATTTGCGAGCAACAGTATGGTTTCATGCCTAGAAAGAGTACCACAGATGCATTATTTGCCTTGAGGATGTTGATGGAAAAGTACAGAGAAGGTCAGAAGGAGCTACATTGTGTCTTTGTAGATCTAGAGAAAGCCTATGACAGAGTACCCAGAGAAGAACTGTGGTACTGCATGCGGAAGTCTGGAGTGGCAGAGAAGTATGTTAGAATAATACAGGACATGTACGAGGGCAGCAGAACAGCGGTGAGGTGTGCTGTAGGTGTGACAGAAGAATTTAAGGTGGACGTGGGACTGCATCAGGGATCAGCCCTGAGCCCCTTCCTTTTTGCAGTGGTGATGGATAGGCTGACAGATGAGGTTAGACTGGAATCCCCGTGGACCATGATGTTTGCAGATGACATTGTGATCTGCAGTGAAAGCAGGGAGCAGCTGGAGGAACAGTTAGAGAGATGGAGGCATGCACTGGAAAGAAGAGGAATGAAGATTAGCCGAAGTAAAACAGAATATATGTGCATGAATGAGAGGGCTGGTGGGGGAAGAATGAGGCTACAGGGAGAAGCGATAGCAAGGGTGGAGGACTTTAAATACTTGGGGTCAACCGTCCAGAGCAATGGTGAGTGTGGTCAGGAAGTGAAGAAACGGGTCAAAGCAGGTTGGAACGGGTGGAGGAAGGTGTCAGGTGTGTTATGTGACAGAAGAGTCTCTGCTAGGATGAAGGGCAAAGTTTATAAAACAGTAGTGAGGCCAGCCATGATGTACGGATTAGAGACAGTGGCACTGAAGAGACAACAGGAAGCAGAGCTGGAGGTGGCGGAAATGAAGATGTTGAGGTTCGCTCTTGGAGTGACCAGGTTGGATAAAATTAGAAATGAGCTCATCAGAGGGACAGCCAAGGTTCGATGTTTTGGAGACAAAGTTAGAGAGCGCAGACTTCAATGGTTTGGACACGTCCAGAGGAGAAATAGTGAGTATATTGGAAGAAGGATGATGAGGATGGAGCTGCCAGGCAAGAGAGCTCGAGGAAGACCAAAGAGAAAGTTGATGGATGTCGTGAGGGAAGACATGATGGCAGTTGGTGTTCGAGAGGAGGATGCAGGAGATAGGCTTACATGGAAAAGGATGACGCGCTGTGGCGACCCCTAACGGGACAAGCCGAAAGGAAAAGAAGAAGAAGAAGAAGACACCAGAGGGATCTGTGATCTGAAGTGCCAGGATGTGTCAGCCATTTTGCATTCACATAATAGCAGACAGCAAAATAGATGGTGTTATTTCTGAGGTATGTATGAATTCATGAAAGTGTCAGAACAATTGCAAGTTTTGATCATTATTATGAATTTATGAAGACAAGGGTGTAATGGGTTTAATGAGTAGTTAAAATCATTTATGCACTTGTATCAGCAGAGTTTGAAGGGAAACATGTAAATTGTGCAATGCACATTTGCTATAAAGCTGTTTATCTTTACCATGATGCACTTTCATCTTTACGTTTATGCAAGAAGTGTATTTTAGTTGACCACCAACATTTGGTCTTGCCATGAGTTCTTGCAACAAAGTTGTGACAAAATTTAAGTCATTATCATTATTTATGATTTTACCCATATGTTTAAGAAATGTTGTTGTTCAGATCACAGTTGCATTGGACAGCCATGAAATTTGTGAATTTATTACCTGATTGTCTTTACTTTCATAAGCTCAATTTTTCAATCACCAATAACCTAAAATAGGACTTTAGGCATGGCTGTTTCGGCATGGAAGACATTTACACACACACACACAAAATTATAATAATTCATCCAAAAACATGCATTAATTGGAGACTCTAAATTGCCCGTAGGCATGACTGTGAGTGCGAATGGTTGTTTGTTTCTATGTGCTCTGCGATTGGCTGGCAACCAGTTCAGGGTGTACCCCGCCGCCTGCCCGATGACAGCTGGGATGGGCTCCAGCACGCCCGCGACCCTAGTGAGGAGAAGCGGCTCAGAAAATGGATGGATGGACAAATAACATTTGTTTACGAGTTTCTTTACTGTTATTAATAGAATTATATGAAAATGACCATGTATATAAAGGTCATGTTATGCAGTTTCATTGAAATTAAAAATCCAATCAAGAAGACGGTGGCAATTGCATGCAACAACCAAAAACAAACTAATTAGATTGACTCTGATTGGATGATATCACCGATATGCGACCAATAGATTTGAGGGGATGAGAAAGGAGACCATGCTGGTGCATCAGAAAAGGAGGAAGTAATTAGTTTTTACTATACAAGCTTTATTGATAAATTCGTTACATACATACAGTCAAAAGAAAACACTGCAGTAAGTACACAATATGATGAGTAATAAGCAAGGCAATACAAGCCACGGGTACATACAGTGCTGGGAATAGTACTTTGGAAATGTAGTTGGTTACAATGAAAAGTTACCCTGCTGAAAATGTAATGGTAGAGTAACTATATCAATTACAGTACTTTCTGAAAGTAATATAACTAATACATTTGATTATATTCTGATTGATTTTCTTAATTTTGAATGAATGCATCAAGAGGACCCTTGGTTGTGTCCTCTAAAAAGTAGATTAAAAACCATAGATTATTTTGAAATTAACCACACATTTTGTCTTTATACAAATAATAAACTGATAACAAAACACGATGAAATGTAAATACATAATAGATCATGTGTTTGTGGCATTTTACATGTACAGCATGCAGAAAACCAACATACAGTGTTAGACATTCCATATCTTTTTTCCAGTGATTTACTGGCAACACTCTGTCGCCACACACACTGCCACAATAAAAACGGTAGCTTTTTTGTCTTGCAGAAGAAGTAGGCCAACGTGAACAACCACAATGAAGTTCACACTTGTATTGAACAACTCACCAAGTAACAACTAACTTAATGTAAATCTGTACCGACATGGATGTCACTCTATCGCGCACAGCCCACAGTCAGGGTTTCAAGAAAACAAAGTGCAACATAAATGTAATGCAAGAGTTGAATAAGACACAGATTCAACGAAGTATGGGTAACATAAACACACATTCATATTACGTTAATCATGATCATTCATTAACATTAAGAATTCATATCTTTATTACAGTAACAGTGCAATATTACATGGTGCAATGCATGCCTGGAGCCACACAGCTTCTGTTCCAAAGTACAGTCACTCTCTGTGTGATATCAACCAAAATCCAACGATGCAGTGGAAACTGTAGCTAATTTTTGTATAATTATTTTAAAGTATTTTACTGTATGGTATGTGTGTCTAATAGTGTATCATGTTGACCTATATGACAAATGTGCACAATTTAAACAATACTGTTTTATGTGACAACCCAGAAAAGTGAATGTTCTATAAAAAAAAAAGTGTCAAAAATTATAAACATGAAACTGTTCAAAAGACAATGTTCAAAAAGTAAAAATAAATAAATCAATAAATCTCTGCAACTAATTTTCAATGTCCAATCATTTATAACCTTTTAACTCAACTGTGCACTTTTTAATTGCCCTTATTTAACATTGCACTGTTGTGGAAGACTGGTCAAATGTGTATATGTGTGTTTTTAGCATATTTTGAGAGACTACGGGAGCACGGTGGCCAACTGGTTAGAGCGTCAGCCTCACAGTTCTGAGGCTTCAATCCCCGGCCCCGCCTGTGTGGAGTTTGCATGTTCTCCCCGTGCCTGCGTGGGTTTTCTCCGGGCACTCCGGTTTCCTCCCACATCCCCCCAAAAAAAACATGCATTAATTGGAGACTCTAAATTGCCCATAGGTGTGACTGTGAGTGCGAATGGTTGTTTGTTTGTATGTGCCCTGCGAATGGCTGGCAACCAGTTCAGAGTGTACCTCGCCTCCTGCCCGATGATAGCTGGGATAGGCTCCAGCGCGTCCGCGACCTTAGTGAGGAGAAGCGGCTCAGAAAATGGATGGATGGATGGATGTAATGTTTGAGAAAGTGGCAGAATGGCACATTACCAGAGAGAGCCAATCACAAGCGTTGGCTTTAGAAGGAGGAAGTGATATGACAAAAAATGTGAGCTTTTGCGCTATTTCCAACTCAACTTCATGTAACTAAAATTGTAATCATCACCCTCAAAAGCAACTGTAATTTAATTATACATTATCTGCCAGTGGCGGCACGGTGGACAACTGTTAAGCACATCAGCCTCACAGTTCTGAGGACCACGGGTTCAAATCCAGCCTCGCCTGGGTGGAGTTTGCATGTTTTCCCCGTGCCTGCGTGGATTTTCTCCGGGTACTCCTGTTTCCTCCCATATTCCAAAAACATGCATGTTAGGTTAATTGAAGACTCTAAATTGCCCGTAGGTGTGAATGGTTGTTTGTTTTATGTGCCCTGCGATTGGCTGGCAACCAGTTCAGGGTGTTCTCGCCCGAAGATAGTTGGGATAGGCACCAGCACGCCCATGACCCGAGTGAGGAAAAGCAGTACAGAAAACGAATGAATGACCAAATTATCTCCCAGTTATGTTATGGATTACAACTACAGAAATTTTGTAATTAAATTACATCATCTCGTTACATATAATTATACTCCCCAACAATTAGTCATTAAACATTTATTTTAAAGTACTTACACACATTGTTATTACAACCTTTTTGTTAGTAGTCTGTAATTCACGTTAAACGTTGCTCAACATCATTCAAAAAAAAACTGATTTTATTGGTAATCTATTTTTGTGAATTTGTCAAAAGTCTAAGCAGGCTTAAGAGGAAATAACATGTATGTCACTCACTATGATTGAAGACTCCAAATTGCCCGTAGGTGTGAATGTGAGTGCGAATGGTTGTGCCCTGCGATTTGCGACCAGTTCAGGGTGTACCCCGCCTCTCGCCCGAAGATAGCTGGGATAGGCTCCAGCACGCCCGCGACACTAGTGAGGATAAGCGGTACAGAAAATGGATGGATGGACCATGCAATTATATAGATAAGATGCCTTTGTGTTGTGCTAGGTATGAACAAACATTATTGACACGTCATCGCAACCAACACGGAAGTACTTCCAGTACGAGTTAATTGACACGCTAAAACAAAAATCTAAAACAATTGAATGAGACCAATATTTGACAGCAACTCGAGACCACTTACCGTAAACAATTAGCCTCACGTTTAAAAAAGAAATAGGCACTTAATTTTCTTTTTAAAAATAATACGTGTCTTGTGGAAGAGCCTAATGATTATCTGTGTGGCAACACAGAAAACCATTGGGACAAAAATCCACTTACAAAACGGCAAACTCTGGGCAACGTCACCGCTTTTAACAGCACGTATGGGAGAAATGGAGACGCTGCGTAACTACTTGGTGCCTGAAAAACATGTGACGCCGATTGCACCAATAACCGAGCAGTGCGGTGAATTCAGAGAGTGTCCAGACTTACTGGTTGGAGTGAACCGAAAAGATGGCGTTAATACAATACCAATCCCCTTAAACACCATAGAAGAAAAAGCAGAACACGAAGAAGAAAAACAACCAATAGAAAGTTGACAGGAGTCCTTTGGTGATACTGTCGCAGAATGTGTGGAAAACTTTTATTTTCCTTGTTTATCCTTTTTATATTCTACCATGACTCAATTGACGCACAGAAGAAAAAAGAGGTATTCCGATTTTTTTCATCAATCTTTTGTGGGAAATGTTCATACAATATATGGGACAGTTTCATGTAATATCTAACTTCTGGCTTTCTTCCTGTCTATTTAGCGGTTAAGCTAGCAGGGATCAGAATAAAGCTAACGTGTGGATTATGTATAATGAGGCGAGCCAGTTTATGTTGTGTTGTCAGTTAAGTTGCCTTTATATTATTGCTTCTTCGACCATATCAAAGACATTTATTTGAGGATCAGAATTTCGGGTACATTTGTCACCAGTTAAGTAAGCCCCTAAACACAGTGGCCCCTAAACACAGTGGGGAAAACAAATAAATTGAATTGATTAAATTTTACTTTCAGATCTAACGGTAAAACGAGGGGGGAAAAGATAAAAACATATTAAGTTTTTCAGTTAACATCGCTGTGTCAATCAAAATTGAGTTGCCTTGTTTTTAAAGGAACAATTTTTCATACGGTACTTGTACCGTATTGGATATCATAGTTCATAATTATGCAAAATTGAACATTATACACCACACTACAAAGGTAACTGATCAAAGGATTTCACCATATGTTTAAAATATTTTGACCATATACAATACTGTATCCTTTTTGTATTTTTTATATTGGATGTGCTATACTTTTTGACCTGGACCCCAAAGCCGACTTGGACTCCAAAACCAACCAGGAGGTTAACCTGTGTCGTCGATTGGTAGTCTGCAATATCAGTTTCTGTCTTGTCTGTCTGTCTGCTCTGTGTAGACTCTCCTGTCAGAGAAAGTAACCCAGATGATGGAGTGGACCTCTAGGCGTTCCGTCATTCGACTGAACGGGGATAAATTTCGCCGCTTTGTAAAGGCTCCTCCCAGAAACTACTCAGTTGTCATCATGTTTACAGCGTTGCAGCCACAAAGGCAGTGTGCTGTCTGTAGGTATGGAGCATGCAACTTAACATGACCTTCATGAATACATTCTCCTTGTTTCAGGCATTTGTCAAGAAAACAATTCAATATTACTGCATGTGAAACTGTGAACAGTGATTTTTCACACACTGTAATGTTAACGCGATAGAAGATGGATAAATGGATGTAATTCAAATGCATGTTTTGTTTTCATTTTAGACAAGCAGATGAAGAGTTTCAAGTGTTGGCTAACTCCTGGCGTTATTCCTCTGCCTTCACAAACAAGGTCTTCTTTGCGTCTGTCGATTTTGATGAAGGATCTGATGTCTTTCAGATGGTAAGACTAGAGATTGATAGGTTGTGAACTATGCTGTTTATCAGCCTTCCTCATGCCAGCTGTAGCTACTTGCAAATGTTATTATTTTTGTTGCAGCTTAATATGAACTCTGCCCCAACATTTCTCAATTTCCCTGCCAAAGGGAAGCCTCGTAAGTCTGATACCTACGAGCTCCAGGTCAAAGGCTTTGCAGCTGAGCAACTGGCGAGGTGGGTGGCAGACCGGACTAATGTGCAGGTATGTGTAAAACTTTAACATTGAAACTAATAGGGGGGAAAAAAAGAACTATAAATTGTGTCCATTTTTGGACCGATGAACTTAGTTCAACATTTTGTATTATGAGCTATGAACTGAACTAGTTCATTTTTTAAACGTTGAATTGAAATTTTAACGAGTTCGTTTAGAAAATGAACTTTCCCAACACTTTCCTGTATTATTTCACATCGCAATATGTATCGCAATTTAAAAAAAATATATTTTTTTGCAATATCGTGCAGCCCTAATATATGTATAGAGTCCCGTTCAAAGGTATTGCAGCGGTAAGGTCAATTCCTTTGTTTTTGTTTTATACTGAAGACATTTGGGTTTCAGATCAAAAGATGACTATGAGACAAAAGACTTTTGTTTGAGGCCATCCACTTTTCAAGTGAGAAAACATATTGGAACAGACATGATTAAATTAACTTAAAGTAAATAACATTTTATAGTTGTTGGCATAACCCTTACTTGCAATAACTGTATCAAGCCTGCAGCCCATTGACTGCACCAGACTGTTGCATTCTTCATTAAAAATGCTTTTCAAGGCCTTTTTCTGCAGCCTCTTGCTCTATTGGGTTAAGGTCCTGTGATTGACTTGGCCAGTCTAAAACCTTCTGCTTTTTCCCCCTGATGAAGTCTTTTGTTGTGTTGGCAGTGTGTTTTGGGTCATTGTCTTGTTGCATGATGAAGCTTCTCCCCATTATTTTGGATGCATATTTCTGTAAATTGCCAGACAAAATGGTTTTGTAGACTTCAGAATTCATTCTGCTGCTACCATCATGAGTTACGTCATCAATAAAGACTAGTGAGCCTGTTCCAGAAGCAGCCATGCAAGCCCCAACCATGACATTAACTTCACCATGCTTCACAGATGAGCTTGCGTGTTTTCATAAGCATAAGATCATAAGCAGATCCTTTCTTTCTCCATACTTTCCATCACTTTGGTAAAGGTTAATCTTGTGCTCATCAGTCCATAAAACTTTGTTCCAAAACCTATGTCGCTAATCTCTGTACTTCTTTGCAAAATATAATCTGGGCTTCCGATTCTTTTTGCTGTTGAGTGGTTTGCATCTTGTGGTATGCCCTAGCTCTGATTGATTTTCCCTCTTCTCTCAGCTTCAAAATGGTTTGCTTTTCTCCCATAGACAGCTCGCTGGTCTTCATGTTTGCTGAACAGCAAATGCAGTGTTCACAGGTGAAACCTAATGCCAAAAACAAGCACTATCTTATGTTTAAACAATCAATCTAAAAGGCCACACCTGAGCAACTAGAAACACCCATCAGCCACATGTTGCAATACTTTTGCTCACTTGAAAAGTGTGTGGCTTCAAAAAGAAGGTGCTCTGTCCTGAGTTGTTTAACACATCTAAAGGTAAATACCATAAAGTAAAAGCTGGAATTCTAAACTTTTGTCTCATAGTCTTCTTTTGATCCGAAACCCAAATGTCCAATACAACAAAAACAAAGAAATTGACCTTCCCGTTTCAATACCTTTTGTAGGGGACTGTATACCATTGTCTTATTTGTCTGCTTTTGTATTCTGGCTTTTGTTTCAATGTTAAATGTTTGTTTTTAGATACGAGTCATTCGTCCTCCAAACTACGCTGGGCCTCTTCTTCTTGGCTTTCTCCTGGCTGTTATTGGTGGACTGGCATATCTACGAAGAAATAATTTGGAGTTTCTCTTTAACAACAAAGTTTGGGCCATCTCAGCACTGGTAACTATGAATAGAACGCAATAAGAGCACAGACCTCTGCCAGGGCAAACTTGGACACCTTTATAAATTGTGGGGATATTGTAGCAGTTTGCAGAATCCTGTTAACACACAAAAATCGGAGAAACAACTAGAACATGAGGGGGGACCAGGGGCGACTCTTGGTCGAGTACTTCGGTTGGGCTGATACCCTTCTGTATTTGATCGAACTTTTAGACCTTAAAAAATACATTTGGTGGACGACCCAAAATAGGGCTAGCCTCACCACTAATAATAATAATACTACTACTACTACTAATAATAATAATAATTTATTATTATTATTGTCTATTTTGTGAATACATTATAAAGGTCTGGTTTGATGTCAGAAAAGCACAGACCTTTTTTTAACAGTATGAGTCCAATAAGAGTATTTCATCTCAGAGGAAAATAATATTAACATTTTGGCTAGTCTCTAGCTCTATTAAAGAAGAAATAAGTTGTTTATAAGGTCGGCTTTTGAGTTGAGTAATGGACAACACTGAAAATGTAGTAGATAGAGTATAACAACTACACCAAAAAAAACAAAGACAAACTCATTATCATACAATCATGTATTTTTTAAAGTCTCTCACTTACACCTGGTAAAAATAGCGTATCTCCCATCTTTTGAAAAGCAGACATTTATAGAATATATATTTTTTATATCTCCATCCATCCATCCATTTTCCGAACCGTTTATCCCAATAGGGTCGAGGCTGACTTTGGGCAGAGTACACCCTGAACTGGTCGCCAGCCAATTTCAGAGCACATACAAACAAGCAACCATTCGCACTCACATTCACACCCATGAGCAATTTTGAGTCTTCAAATGACCTACCATGCATGTTTTTGGAATGTGGGAGGAAACCAGAGTACCCGGAGAAAACCCACACAGCGACAGGGAGAACAGGCAAACTACACACTGGCGAGGCTGGATTTGAACCCGGCCCGGGGTCCTCAGAACTGTGAGGCAGATATGCTAACCAGGTGTCCCCACTGTGCCGCCATATATATACAGTGGGGGAAAAAATACATATATATACAGTGGGGCAAAAAATATTTAGTCAGTCACCAACAGTTCTCCACTTAAAAATATGAGAGAGGCCTGTAATTTTCATCATAGGTATACCTTTCCTATGAGAGACAAAATAAGTGAAAAAATCCAGAAAATCAAGTCTGATTTTAAAATAATTTATTAACCAGTTATGGTGTAATATTTGTATTTGGTCAATAACAAAAGTTCATCTCAATACTTTATTATATACCCTTTGTTGGCAATGACAAGGTCAAACGTTTTTCTGTAAGTCTTCACAAGATTTTCACACACTGTTGCTGGTAGTGCAAGTTCTCCACTTAAAAATATGAGAGAGGCCTGTAATTTTCATCATAGGTATACCTTTCCTATGAGAGACAAAATTAGTGAAAAAATCCAGAAAATCAAGTCTGATTTTAAAATAATTTATTAGCCAGTTATGGTGTAATATTTGTATTTGGTCAAGAACAAAAGTTAATCTCAATACTTTATTATATACGCTTTGTTGGGAATGACAAGGTCAAACGTTTTTCTGTAAGTCTTCACAAGATTTTCACACACTGTTGCTGGTATTTTGGCCCATTCTGCCATGCAGATCTTCTCCAGAGCAGTGTTTTGGGGCTGTCGCTGGGCAACACAGACTTTCAACTCCCCCCCCAAGATTTTCTTTGGGGTTTAGATCTGGAGACTGGCTAGGGCACTCAAGGACATTGAAATGCTTCTTACGAAGCCACTCCTTCGTTGCCGGGTGGTATGTTTGGGATCATTGTCATGCTGAAAGACCCAGCCACGTTTTATCTTCAATGCCCTTGCTGATGGAAGGAGGTTTTCACTCAAAATCTCCCGATACATGTACTGGTTTAAGCAGGGGGACACGTCTGGCACTGCAGAGTCCCTGGCGGCATAGTGTGTTACTGATGGTAGCCTCTGTTACTTTGGTCCCAGCTCTCTGCAGGTCATTCACTAGGTGTTGTTCTGGGATTTTTGCTCACCGTTCTTGTGATCATTTTGACCCCACAGGGTGAGATCTTGCGTGGAGCCCCAGATTGAGGGAGATTATCAGTGGTTTTGTATGTCTTCCATTTTCTAATAATTTCTCCCACAGTTGATTTACTCACACCAAGCTGCTTACCTATTGCAGATTCAGTCTTCCCAGCCTGGTGCAGGGCTACAGTTTTGTTCCTGGTGTCCTTTGACAACTCTTTGGTCTTGGCCATAGTGGAGTTTGGAGTGTGACTGTTTGAGGTTGTGGACAGATGTCTTTTATACTGATAACGTGTTCAAACAGGTGCCATTAATACAGGTAATGAGTGGAGAACAGAGGAGCCTCTTAAAGAAGAGGTTACAGGTCTGTGAGAGCTTGGAGGTGATCAAATAGCGTAATTTCTCGTGTATAATGCGCACCCATGTATACTACGCACCCACAAAGTTGACCCCAAAATTCTGGAAAACCCTTCTACCTATGTATAATGCATTTTTACAATGCATGATTTTGCTTCTACCCATATGATCAAAACATGAAGTATTATCTGTATTTTTTTTTTTTTTTTCAAAGAATTATTCTGAAGTTAAGCACTAATAACATTCTTTTTTTATTTACTTGCTCTTATTTTTAAATTCACAGCCCTACTTTTATTTAGTAAATTCGAAAACACAGTTGTGCTCATATGTTTGATCACCCAGGCAGAATTTGTAAGATGAAGGACCAGGCGAAACACATTTAATTTTATTTTAATGGGATTCAAATTAAACGGTCAAGCATTTCAGAAACGCATTATCATTAAATAAAACATAACCATAAAGAAATTGATGGTTGTTGTTCAGTCATATTTAAAAAATAAATAAATAAATAAATAAATACATTTCACAAATTCTGCCACGGTATCTAAGTTTATGAGCACAACTGTACATATATTTAGTCACATGTACCCCTGTCATATTGGAATGAGGCTACATCTTTTTCATAACCACTAGGTGGCGGTGGCATATGGGTCATTCCACTGAGTTGGTACACAATTTGTGACAGGTAAGAAAAATTTAAGAACGTGAATCATTTTGTTGAAAACACGTGAGCAAAATGTCTTTGAAGTATACCAGTTGCATTTAGGGGTTCATGGGATAAAGACATATAGTTTACTTAATATGACCATTATTTGACCAGTGGTCGCTTGTAACACTGACTCTAGATATGAACATGGAAAGCTGTTTATTGTATGAAAACCTTGGGAATTTTTCACACAAATACTTGGGTTAGAGTAGGTTCACAAACTAATTTATGTCCAAATTGTTAATGCACCACAAAGTATGCACCACAAACAAATTTACTTAGGGCAAAAATAGATGTGTGTAACATTAACTAAAAATACAACATGGAAAATGAAGGACCTGATTACTAACAGGTGTAAGTGAATGAATTCAGTGGATATCAGAACTTAATAGGACTAGGGAATTTTTCAATATCAGTTTCCTTACTTGGTATGATACCCTTCACAGTTAGACCATCAACTTGAAGCTTGAATGTTGACATGTTACATCACTTGCCATTTCATTTCTCCTTCAAAGAATCAAACAAGAAACCATCTAATTCTAAACAAACTCGCTTTTCATCATTGCTAGTAACTTGACCATTTGAGATCGAAGCTTGTAACATTTTGACATAATTTTCTTGAAAACACTTACCAGGTTCCCATCAAGCTCAAATGCTGCCGTATGCTGGTCGTATGTAAGCTGAAAATGATTCTGGGTGATCGATGTCGCAAAATAGTCGACCGTTTTTGTTATTTTGTCCAAGTCGCTTGAACGAAAATATGACCGACACTCAAAAATTTAAGTCAATATTGTCTCCTACTCCTGAAGCAAATGATTGATCCTTCTATGATTATTTTTGGAGATTATTGTATCAATTCCAAATAGCCGTCGTAAAATTGTTATTGTTTGTTTACAGTTATGAAATTGAGTGGTCGCTTGCTCGTAACGCGTTTTGACTGACAAAGTTATGAGCACGATGCCTATTTGTAATAAGTGCCTCTAAGAAATCTCGCCGTGGAATGTCATTAACTTCTCTTGAGTGGTAGACGCACCCTTTTAGCAGATATTGGCGAAGTGGTTGCATGATTTTGCTGATATTCTTCACTCTGTGCCTATTTCCTTTAATGACTGCTAAAATGTCACACTTCGGTGCTGGTCAAAAACCACAAAAATGCGTTTGACATGGTTTATTGAAAAATATTTGGAGGTGGAAAATTCTTGATACAATATTATTTTCTATCTACATGTTGATACCTGATTACTGACAATACTGTTGTGTGTTAATATTTGATGCCTTTTAATTTATTTTGCCCTCAATAATTGGTTGTAACATTTCACCACATCCATGGAATGACCCATATTAGAATGAAAGTGTACACCTTTCTCATAACCACTAGGTGGCGATGGCATTTTGGAATGAAAGTGTACAGCTTTTTCATAACCTCTAGATGGTGGCATACATTTATAAAATGTGAGTTTTTTTCATTTCCCCCTATACCGATGTATAATGCGCACTATTGACTTTTGACAATTTTTGGGGGAGAAAAATGCGCGTTATACACGAGAAATGACGGTACTTATTTTCCACCATAATGTGATAAATATAAATTCTTTAAAAATCAGACTGTGAGTTTCTGGATTTTTTTTTTTTCCCCTCATTTTGTCTCTCATAGGTGAGGTATACCTATGATGAAAATTACAGGCCTCTCTCATATTTTTAAGCGGGAGAACTTTCACAATTGGTGGCTGACTATATACCTTTTTTCCCCACTGTGTGTGTGTGTGTGTGTGTGCGTGCGTGCGTGCGTGCGTGCGTGTAAACCACCTGTGGTAGGAAGTGAATGTCAACTTATAGACAATGTTTTGTACCATATGTGCAAGTGGGTTTTTTTCTTCAAATTTTTAGTCTATAACCTGAGCTGCTCAAAAAAGAAGACAAAAAGTTTTAAAAGCAGGTAACTGCTAACTTTAGACAAGCTCTTAAAAAAGTACTATACTAATATAATACAAGGCTTGGAATATATATATATTTTTAAGGAGCGGTTTTGCTAATCATTTCTTCATTTGAAGAGCAACTTTCTAATTTTGAGGAGCAATTTTTTTCAAGGTTCATCGCACAAGGACCCGACGCGTTTTATTCAACAATAAAAATATGACAGTAAAACGGGAGAGTTGAATGTAGGGCTGCAGCTATTGAATATTGTAGTACTTGAGTATCCTACTGAAAATTTCATCGAACCATTGAGTATTTGGATGAACTATAGTTCTGCTTGGTATAAAGAGCAATAATGAATACAAAAGAGAGAAAAATATTTTCACTTAATAACATGACTAATTGGTTTCCATTTTCATATAAATAACAGTTTTTCTTTCTTCACATTTTACATAAAAGATAAAACTTTTTAACAGCCTATGTGCATCTCAGGCAACTAGCATTTTGTGATATTAATATATTGGGTTCACGGCTGTGCATTTATGAGTTGACACAAGCTGACTAGGAATATGACAAATATTCTTTGTACTACTACACATTTTGGAAGTGTTGAATTTGTTCAAGCTAAAATGAAGAAACCTGCAGAGAAAACAATTATTTCCTTCATCTCACTTCACCAAAACCCATATTATTTTTATTCATAGCTGGCTAATTTCTGTGTTTTTCACCTGCATTACTCAAAGGTTTTACCACTTCCAGACCAATGTGAGTATCGATTTGTGGGGAAAGGAAAAAAATAAATAAATGAAATTGACCAAATTTGGACAGAGGTTTGTGCCTGATATATACATATATATTATGTACTGTAATTTCTCGTGTATAATGCACTTTTTCCCCCCCAAAACAATTGTCAAAAGTAAATAGTGCACATTATACATAGGTATAAGAGAAAATGAAAGACTTTCACATTTTATAAATGTATACCGCCATCTAGAGGTTATAAAAAGCTGTACACTTTCATTCTAATAAGCCACCGCCCCCAAGAGGTTATGAAAAAGTTGTACACTTTCATTCCAGTATGCCACCTTGTGGTTATGAAAAAGGTGCTGCCTACACTGGCATTCCATATGGTACATTTGACTACATATATGTATAATTGTGCTCATAGGTTAGCATACCAAGGCAAAATTTGTAAATGTTTTTTTAAATTTTTTTTATTATTATTATTTTTTTAATAAATATGACTGATGACTGAACAACAACCATCATTAATTTGTGTTGTAATATTATGTTTAATGATAATGCTTTTCTGAAATGCTTGACAATTTAATTTGAATCCCATTAAAATAAAATTAAATGTTTTGCCTGGCGCTGCTGACCTCGACTCAGGACGTTGTGAGCCGGTGGAGAGAATACTCCGAAGACCTCCTCAATTCCACCGACATGCCTTCCCATGAGGGAGCAAAGTCTGGGTTCTCTGAGGCGGGCTCTCCTATCTCTGGGGTTGAGGTCACCGAGGTGGTTAAAAAGCTCCTCGGTGGCAGGGCCCCGGGGGTGGATGAGATTTGCCCAGAGTTCCTCAAGGCTCTGGATGTTGTAGGGCTGTCCTGGTTGACACGCCTCTGCAACATCGCGTGGAGATCGGGGACAGTGCCTCTGGATTGGCACACTGGGGTGGTGGTCCCCCTTTTTAAGAAGTGGGACCGGAGGGTGTGTTCCAACTACAGGGGGATCGCACTCCTCAGCCTCCCTGGTAAGGTCTATTCAGGGGTGCTGGAGAGGAGGGTCCGTCGGTAAGTTGAATCCCAGATTCAGGAGTAGCAGTGTGGTTTTCGTCCTGGCCGTGGAACAGTGGACCAGCTCTTCACCCTTGCCAGGGTTCTTGAGGGTGCATGGGAGTTCGCCCAACCAGTCTACATGTGATTTGTGGACTTGGAGAAGGCGTTCGACCATGTCCCTCGGGTGGTCCTGTGGGGGGTGCTTTGGGAGTATGGGGTACTGAACCCCCTGATACGGGCTGTTCGGTCCCTGTACGACCGGAGTCAGAGTTTGGTCTGCATATCCGGCAGTAAGTCGGATTCGTTTCCGGTGAGGGTTGGACTCCGCCAAGGCTGCCCTTTGTCACCGATTCTGTTCACAACTTTGATGGACAGAATTTCTAGGCGCAGCCGAGGCCTGGTTTGGTGGACTCAGTATTGCATCTCTGCTTTTTGCAAATGATGTGGTTCCGTTGGCTTCATCAAGCCGTGACCTCCAACTCTCATTGGAGCGGTTCGCAGCCGAGTGTGAAGCGACTGGGATGAGAATCAGCACTTCCAAATCTGAGACCATGGTCCTCAGTCGGAAAAGGGTGGCATGCCCCCTCCAGTTCGCGGATGAGATCCTGGCCCAAGTGGAGGAGTTCATGTATCTTGGGATCTTGTTCACGAGTGGGGAAGAATGGAACGGGAGATGGACAGGCGGATCGGTGCAGCGTCTGCAGTGATGCAGACTTTGTATCGATCCGTTGTGGTAAAGAAGGAGCTAAGCCGAAAGGCGAATCTCTCGATTTCCCGGTCGATCTACGTTCCTACCCTCACCTATGGTCACGAGCTGTGGGTCGTGACCGAAAGAACAAGATCCTGGATTCAAGCGGCCGAAATGAGTTTCCTCCGCAGGGTATCCGGGCTCTCCCTTAGAGAGAGGGTGAGAAGCTCGGTCATCCGGGAGGATCTCAAGAGTAGAGCCGTTGCTCCTTCACATTGAGAGGAGCCAGATGAGGTGGCTGGGGCATCTGATTCGGATGCCTCCCTGGTGAGGTGTTCCGGGCACATCCCACCGGGAAGAGACCCCGGGGACGACCCAGGACACGCTGGAGAGACTACATCCTTCGGCTGGCCTGGGAACGCCTCGGGATCCCCCCGGAAGAGATGGATGAAGTGGCTGGGGAAAGGGAAGTCTGGGCATCCCTGCTAAAGCTACTGCCCCCGCGACCCGACCTCGGATAAGCGGTAGAAGATGGATGGATGGACGGATGTTTCGCCTGGACCTTTGTTTTCTTTAAAGAATTGTACCCACCTTAGAAATTCTGCCTGGGTAATCAAACGTATGAGCACAACTGTGTATTTTCTTATTTACGAAATAAAAGTAGGGCTGTGAATTTCAAAAGAAGAGCAAGTAGATAAAAAAAAAAAAAAAGAAATAATTCAAATAACGTGCTTAACTTCAGAATAATTATTTGAAAAAACTAACACAATACAGATAATACTTCGTTTTGATCATATGGTAGAAGCAAAATCATGCATTGTAAAAGGGCATTATACATAGGTACAAGGGTTTTCCAGAATTTTGAGGTCAACTTTAGAGGTGTGCATTTTATATATGGTTGCGCCTTATACAACCCCAATTCCAATGAAGTTGGGACGTTGTGTTAAACATAACAGAATACAATGATTTGAAAATCATGTTCAACCTATATTTAATTGAATACACTACAAAGACGGTATTTAATGTTCAAACTGACAAACTTTATTGTTTTTAGCAAATAATCATTAATTTATCATTTTATGGCTGCAACACGTTCCAAAAAAGCTGGAGGACAGGTGGCAAAAAAAACTGAGAAAGTTGAGGAATGCTCATCAAACACCTGTTTGGAACATCCCACAGGTGAATTTGGAACAGGTAGGTGCCATGATTGGGTATAAAAGGAGCTTCCCTGAATTGCTCAGTCATTCACAAGCAAAGATGGGGTCGCGGTTCACCTCTTGTGAACAAGTGCGTGAGAAAATAGTCGAACAGTTAAAGGACAATGTTCCTCAACGTACAATTGCAAGGAATTTAGAGATTTCATCATTTCTTAGTAAAAGAGACTGGCCTGCCTGCAGTCCAGACCTGTCTCCCATTGAAAATCTGTGGCGCATTATGAAGCGTAAAATACGACAACGGAGACCCCGGACTGTTGAACAGCTGAAGCTGTACATCAAGCAAGAATGGGAAAGGATTTCACCTACAAAGCTTCAACAATTAGTGTCCTCAGTTCCCAAACGTTTATTAAAAGAAAAGGTGATGTAACACTGTGGACTTTTTTTGGAACGTGGAGCAGCCATAAAATTCTAAGTTAATGATTATTTCCTAAAAAAAAGTTAATCAGTTTGAACATTAAATATCTTGTCTTTGTAGTGTATTCAATTAAATATAGGTTGAACATGATTTGCAAATCATTGTATTCTGTTTTTATTTGTTTAACACAACATCCCAACTTCATTGGAATTGGGGGTTATAAATGAGAAATTAAGGTATATGCACAAAAATAAACATACAGTCGACGGGGTCCAGAAAGGCCTGGATCAATATGAAAGATTTGTTGCTGCAATTTGTGGTGAAACTGCTATAATATGTAAAACAGTATGCCCGAGTTTACACGACTTTGAGCTTTGAGCACTGAACAGACTGAATTAAAGAAATTTGTGTATTTCAGTGCTTTGTCCTGATCATGATCTCTGGCCAGATGTGGAATCACATCAGAGGACCCCCATATGCACACAAGAACCCTAACACTGGCCAGATCGTAAGACCCCACAAACTACTTATAATTAATAATAATTTCTAAGCTTAACCAATTCAGTATCAAGTAATTGTTTAAAGGATGTTGTCTTTTTTTCCAGAGTTATATCCACGGCAGTAGTCAGGCCCAATTTGTGGCTGAGACTCATATCGTCCTCCTCTTCAGTATCCTTCACCTGTGTGCATGCATATTTACAGTTTGTAGTTATCATTTTCAAAAGTAGCAGCTTATTAAAACAATACAATTTCATGCTTTCAATAACTACATTAATATGTGAAACACAATGGAGATTTGTATGTCTGCATGGCCCTCGTCAACCATTCCAGTTTGGAAAATGAATTGCCCACTCTTGGAATACACTGACTAAACCTTGACCTCCAACCTGTCAGATGCTGCAGTTACCATGGGAATAGTGCTGTTGTGTGAGGCTGCTACCTCTGATGTAGACATTGGGAAAAGGAAGAGTATGTATACGCTTCTTTTTGTTAACCAAAGCTTTTTGGTCTATTCAATTCCATTGTACTGTATAGTATGAAAGCACAACGCAACAGTCATCTCAAAGCTCTTTTCGTGCAAAACAAGTTAAGTGCTTCTCTCTCCCTCACTCCAGTGTGTGGGCTAACTTCCCTCTTCCCCCTTCTGCTTAGAATCTACAATCAACGAATCTAATGTTGGCTTATGTTTTTGCACTTTACTGTGTTTTTAAACATCCATAAATACATTGGTTTCATTTGTTTGTGTGTCAGTTATGTGTGTTGCAGGTATTGCTCTGGTGGTGCTGTTCTTCAGCTGGCTGCTGTCTATTTTCAGAGCAAAGTATCACGGATACCCATATAGGTAGGCATTTGTGTACAGTGCCGGGAGAAAGTATTTGCCCCCTTTTCAAATTCTCATTTATTGTATTTTTATTTTTTATTTTTTTGCACTTTCCCCACTTTAATGTTCAAGATCATCAAAGAAATGTAAATGTCAGGCAAAGATAACACAAGTACCAGTAAACATACTGTAAACATCTGTTTTTATATGATTTTATTTATTAAGGAAAAAATGTTTTTTAACATGCATGCAAATCGGTCACTTTTTGGCAAAATTCGCCGTCGCTGACGTCATAGGCTGTTTCGTACTCCTTGAATGGTGGCAGCTAGAGCCATTCCACACATCCACAGACAGATGTAATTGTGAATATTACTCCGCGGTGGACTAATATGCGGCCTGGGTTTCCGCTTGTGCGCTCGGACCTGCTTTGGGTCAGTCACAGGAGTTGACGAGACCAGAAAAATAAACTTTCACCGCTTCTGCTGTTAATAGGTATAATAATAATGGTACTTTTACTCCGTTACAATGATCTAAATGTCGCTTGCTACTTTTATTTATCAATTATTGCTTATTTATCAATTATTTCGTACGCGTGACTACGACTTCCGCATTGGGCGCTGTTTGCGTCAATCCAATTTAAGCGCGAGTGACGTTTAAGTCTAGTTCACTAATCAAACGACACGTCTTCCATTGGGCTTCCTGGACATAGGTGTTCACACTCGATAAGCGTGCCCCGCCAATCGTTGTTCATACGTGGCGGCCATGTTGGGAAGGTCATCGTTACCATGAAGGTAACGGCGCGACTCTTGTTGCTACTCTTGTTTACATTTAGACGAACAAAAACAACAGCTTTACAGTACATGAGTAAACATTTCACTGTGTACTTTTTACTCTAAAGTAATTATTTTGGAGGACTACTTTTTACTTGAGTCACATTATTGTCAAGTAACAGTACTCTTACTTGAGGGCAATGTTTGGCTACTCTACCCACCTCTGGAGCGGACATCATCTATTGCTAATGTTTGTTGTTGTTGTTGTTTTTTGTCACCTTTTTCATGCCTTTGGTGTTTGCGTGTCTGATTCAAAGCTACCTGCCACTGTGTGAAAAAGCAATGTCCCCCTAAACCTAGTTTGCCACCCTCCGCAGCAGAAACTGAAATCAAGTGTTTCATATAACTGGCAATGAGTCTTTCACATCTGTGGAGATATTTTGGCCCACTCTTCCTTGCAAATTTGGTTTGATTGAGAAACACTGGAGGGCTTTCGAGCATGAACGGTCTTTTCAAGGGCATGCCCCAGTATTTGAATTTAATTCAAGTCTGGACTTTGACAAAGCCACTCCAAAAACTTTTGTTTGTTTTTTGTTGTTTTAATTCAAAGTCAGAAGTTGACATGCTGGTGTGTTTTGGATCGTTGTCCTGCTGCAGAATCCAAGTGCACATCAACTTAAGGTCACAAACTGATGGTCGAACGTTTTCCTTTTGGATTTTCTGGTAAAGAGCAGATTTCATGATGCCATCAATCACAGCAAGTTGTCCAGGTCCTGAAGGAGCAAAGTAGGCCCAGACCATCACACTACCACCACCGTGTTTGACTATTGGTATGGTGTTCTTTGTCTGAAATGTTAGATTTACGGAAGATGTAGTAACGAGACACAAAAAGACTTTAATCACGTCTGTCCATAGAATATCGTCCCAGAAGTCTTGGGAATCATTCAGATGTTTTTATTTATTTATTTATTTTTTTGAGGGTGTCAAAAGACGAGCCTTTGTCTTTTTGGTCAGCAGTGATTTTTGCCTCCATGGATGCCATTGCCTCTCTTACTGTGTGTGTTGTGGTCAATGAAAAGTAACTCAGCTTTGCCAAAATTGTGATTAGCCAGTTAATTAATGTTTTAAGAAGGGGGGCCATTACTTTTTCACACAGGGCAAGGTAGCTTGGAATAGTTTTGTTTCTTATATAAATAAAATCCCCATTTTAACAACTGTATTCTGTTTACTTGGTTTATCTTTGTCTGATATTTACATTTGTTTGATGATCTTCAGGTGGGGAAACAGCAAAAAAAAAAAAAAATTTAGAAGTGGGAAAATAATTTTTCACGGCACTGTAGTTTTCACCTTCTACAAATGAGAGTTGAAGATCTGTCCTTTGTACTAAACAGTATACTAAAACTCTCTTCCTTTACAGCTTCCTAATGAGTTAGGCCTGAACAGCACTCTTCCTGACCTTAAGTAGCCAAAGTGCCTCCATTATTCATTTTATTTTTCAATGTCACGGTGTTATTACTGTCAATGCTGATTTCTTCTCTGATCACATCTGTTGAGCCAAAGATGTTTGTGTGTCCACTGTCCACGCACATTCATACACTGCATTAAAAACAAAAACTGACAGTTTTTGTCTGACTGAATCAGTTGATAATGCCATTGATCATCACAGTTAATTATTTTGCATGCCTTATTTTCAAACTATTGTAAAATGCTTTCCTCCATCCATCCATTTTCTGAGCCGGTTATCCTCACTCGGGTCGCGGGTGTGCTGGAGCCTATCCCAGCTGTCATCGGGCAGGAGGCGGGGTACACCCTGAACTGGTTGCCAGCCAATCGCAGGGCACATACAAACAGACAACCATTCGCACTCACAGTCACACCTACGGGCAATTTAGAGTCTCCAATTTATGCATGTTTTTGGGATGTGGGAGGAAACCGGAGTGCCCGGAGAAAACCCACGCAGGCACGAGGAGAACATGCAAACTCCACACAGTCGGGGCCGGGGATTGAACCCGGGTCCTCAGAACTGTGAGGCTGACGCTCTAACCAGTCGGCCACCGTGCCGCCAAAATGCTTTCCTAATTAGGATAATTTTATTCAAAATTTGAGTTTGTCTAGAAAATGGAGACAAATTTATTTGAAATGTACAACTAAAAAAGGCACGGCGGTCGACTGGTTAGAGTGTTTGCCACACAGTTCTGAGGACCGGTGTTCAATCCCCGGCCCCGCTTGTGTGGAGTTTGCATGTTCTCGTGCCTGTGTGGGTTTTCTCCGGCCACTCCGGTTTCCTCCCACATCCCAAAAACATGCGTGGTAGGTTAACTGACGACTCTAAAAATTGCTTGTTGGTGTGAATGTGAGTGCAAATGGTTGTTTGTTTGTATGTGCCCTGCGATTGGCTGGCAACCAGTCCAGGGTGTACCCCGCCTCCTGCCCGATGATAGCTTGGATAGGCTCCAGCACACCCGTGACCCCAGTGAGGCGAAGCGGCTCAGAAAATGGATGGATGGATATAACTAAACAAAAAAAACATACTGAGGGAAGAACAGCGGATATAATTGTTTACAAGAACTATGGTTGTCTTCAAATGTTAAATTATTAACATGAATTACATTTTATGTAACATAACTAATAAATAATAGAATGTTTTTCAATGTGTCAATATTTTTTTTTTTGGGGGGGGTGAGGTTTTCTATTACTTTGTACTTTAATGTGTCACACTGTAATAACTTTTACACTGACAGCAAAAATTCAGAGCTGTTATTTTTTTCCACACAAGTTGTACACACACATGGAAAAATTGCTCATAAGATCACGAGAATAACATGAAACTGACAAAAGTAAGAATAAATAGAAATGTTCTGATATTTGACAAATTAAAATAAGGCAGAGTTTTTATTTTTGTGGTCCAACAGAATTATCTAAATAAAACTAATGAAACTTTTTGAGGAATCCAGGCGAATGATTCCTGTGAATCTCAGACTTTTAGCATGTCTTGACAGGTAATTTGGCCAACTATTCATGAGCACAGCGCTCGACCTCCTCAGGTTGGAAGTGTACCTTTCTGACACTGGGCAGAAGGTTTTGCTCCAGAATGCCTTGATATCTTGTGATTTCTTAAGTCTTTTGAAACCTTTATAGTCTTGAGATGTCTTTGCACCCAGCACATGTACAAGGCACGCAGTGCCAGATTCAGCAAAGCAGTCCTAGAACATAATGGAGCCTGCTGTTTGTTTCACAGTCTGTACAGTGTATTTTCTTTGCACGCACGGGACATAGCATAGGCAAAATCATTCATACCCTGTTGTTGAAGAAAAAAACCCTCATCATCACTAGAATAACTAGAAACTGATGAGACTGAAATTTGTGAAATACATAGTAGTCACAAACAATGCTTTTGAGACAATGTTCTTGTGATGATTGTGGGTTTTGTCTTGCTGGGCCAAAAGCCACCACTTTTAAGCCATGGTCAGCCAACTGTAAGCAGAGCTCCACATAATCTTGTTGGACACACAAATTAGCGTTAACAGTGATCGTTTCTGATTAGTAGCACACAGTGGATATAAAACACCATTTTTATTTTGTGGTAAAAATAAATGAAGCCAAGGTAATTTTAACAACAGAAAAACCCATTAGAACAGTGTAACTTTGGTTTAGGGTGAATCAGGCAGTTTAAATTGTGGTAACTAATAATTCATGTATGTGTAAGAAGAAAACACATTTACACGAAAACAAAACGAATGGAAAAAAAGCAGAGGGAAGAACAAAATCTATTTTCTGCCCCTTTTTACAGAAAATATACATTTCATGTTCAAATTTCGCTTTAGAACCTTTTTAAATCCCCAGTCTTTAAATTGTTTTTAACCTTTTCTACAGACCACTGTCTTATTTGACAATATCACAATTATTTAATACTCTAATTATTCATTCATTCATTTTCCGTATTGCTTATATTCACATGCTGGACCCTATCCCAGCTATCTTCGGGCGAGAGGCGGGGTACACCCTTCACTGGTCGCCAGACTATCGCAGGCCACACATAAACAACCATTCGCACTCACATTCACGCCGACGGGCAATTTAGAGTCTTCAATTAACCTACAATGCCTGTTTTGGGGATGTGGGAGAAAACCGGAGTACCTTGATTTTATGAGCTTTCTAAATACAACCCCAATTCCAATGAAGCTGGGACCTTGTGTTAAACATAAATAAAAAACGAATACAATGATTTGCAAATCATGTTCAACCTATATTTAATTGAATACAATACAAAGACAAGATATTTAATGTTCAAACTGATAAACTTCATTGTTTTTAACAAATAATTATTAACTTAGAATTTTATGGCTGCAACACGTTCCAAAAAAGCTGGGAGAGGGTCATGTTTACCACTGTGTTACATCACCTTTTCTTTTAACAACATTCAATAAACTCTTGGGAACTGAGGACACTAATTGTTGAAGCTTTGTAGGTGGAATTATTTCCCATTCTTGCTTGATGTACAGCTTCAGCTGTTCAACAGTCCGTGGTCTCCCCTGTTGTATTTTACGCGCCACACATTTTCAATGGGAGACAGGTCTGGACTGCAGACCTGTCTCTTTTACGACGAAGCCACGCTGTTGTAACGCGTGTAGAATGTGGTTTGGCATTGTCTTGCTGAAATAAGCAGGGGCATCCATGAAAAAGACGTTGCTTGGATGGCAGCATATGTTTCTCCAAATCCCGTATGTACCTCACAGCATTAATGGTGCCTTCGCAGATGTGTAAGTTACCCATGCCATTGGCACTAACACAGCCCCATACCATCACAGATGCTGGCTTTTGAACTTTGTGTTCATAACAGTCAGGATGGTTCTTTTCCTCTTTGGCCCAAAGGACACGACGCCCAAAATTTCCAAAAACAATTTGAAATGTGGACTCGTCGGACCACAGAACACTTTTCCTCAGTCCATCTAAGATGAGCTCAGGTCCCAGAGAAGCTGGCGGCGTTTCTGGGTGTTGTTGATAAATGGCTTTTGCTTTGCATAGTAGAGTTTCAAGGTGCACTTACGGATGTAGCGTGGAACTGTATTTACTAACATTGGTTTTCTGAAGTGTTCCTGAGCCCTTGTGGTGATATCCTTTCCACATTGATGTCAGTTTTTGATGCAGTGCCGCCTGAGGGATCGAAGATCACGGGCATTCAATGTTGGTTTTCGGCCTGGCCGCTTACATGCAGTGATTTCTCCAGATTCTCTGAACCTGTCACGTACGTGGTTAGGGCGAGGGCGAGTAACGCAAGGCAAGTGGGGCAAGCAGGGAGGCAAGGCCTAATCTTCAAAAAGGGAAAACTGAACAAAGTCCCACAACAGATACCAAACCAAAGTAACAAGAAACACTTGAATATCTAAAACTGGAAACAAACTATGACCTGTGAGTAAGACGTGGAATAGATAGGGAAAATGACACCTGACAATGACATACCGCAATGATAAAGACAACTGACGACTATGACAAGGCAAAGACGTGACAACGACAATGAACCGACAAGAACTGAAAGAAACCAGGGAACTAAATGCAAACAGATAGACGAGACAACGAGGAACACTTGGACAAGACATGAGTGGCTGGAGAGAGCTGATTGGTCGACACAAAGTAGATGAGAACAGGTGGACACAACAACTTAATGAGCACACGACAAACATGGAACACAGGAAAACATGGAACAAAACTAAACACAGACCATGACAGAACCTTTTGATGACCGTAGATAATGAAATCCCTAAATTCCTTGCAATTGTACATTGAGGAACATTGTCCTTAAACTGTTCAACTATTTTCTCACTGATTTTCTGTCTGATAGCTGGGATAGGCTCCAGCACGCCCGCGACCCTTGTGAGGATTAGCGGCTCAGAAAACGGATGGATGGATGGATGCATTTACAGTAGGTTGAGTATGGAGCTATTTCTTTTTTCTTTTGTGTAATTCATATGTGACTACCAGTTAAGATGTTTATAAACCATGATTCCGAATGAAATGAAAGAGGAAAGGAAGTGTTGAACAGTGGGCTTTATCCACAAGGTTGTTGAACTATTTTTTGTCACAGGCCACATTGTAGTTAGGGTTTCCCTCAGAGAGCCGTTAAGACTGAAACCATAAAAATAA